>NC_068361.1:38577362-38663063 GCF_020536995.1 Dreissena polymorpha | reverse complement strand
ATCAAACAGTCCCTATTTGCTACGAATGCAACTTACAGTCTTAAACGACAATTACGATTCTTTCCATAACCTTATAGAGTCACTAACCCTTACGGAATGACATCGGGTCTTAAACTAAACAAAAGTAAATGTACTGTGCTACGAGTAGGTAAATTAAAACAAAGTTATGTCCTATATAAAAAAGAAATGAAATTTAATTGGACATCCGATGAAGCACACAACGTTAGGAATTTCTTTCACAAATAATTAAAAGGATACAGTTCTTAAAATATTACCTAAATTACAGAATTTTAAAAACTGCTTAAAATCATGGCATCACCGTAAACTTACACTTATCGGAAAAATACAGTATTGAAAACGTTTGCACTTCCTTAATTAATTTATGTATTAACAGTTCTCCCAAATCCACCACCAAATGATTATTAACGATATAAAATCGGCATTATTTAATTTCATATGGGACGGTAAGCCTGATAAAATAAAACGAACTCAGTTAATTCAATCTGTAGAAAATGGAGGTATCCAATAAACGAACATTGACTCATTATTGAATGCAATCAAATGCAGCTGGGCTAAAAGATACCTAGATAAAACCAATACGAGTAAATGGAAATTATTCTACCAGAAAATCCTAAAAAACATATGGTGACTCCTTACTCTTTGAATGTAACATCAAAATACTATCTTACATGAAATTGCAAACGAAAACATATTTCTATCTGATGTTCTATCAGCATGGAGTGATTTCACTCATAACCTAGAAACCAAAACTAACAGTAAAACAATTTTATGGAACAATAAAGACATAACTTCAAACAATAAGACGTTTTTCTATAAAGATTGGTTTGAACGAAGCATTAAATATGTCGACCAATTATATGACTACAGAATTAAGGATTTCTACTCTTTTGATGATATATGCTACATATACGGAATACCTTCAAATAATTTTCTGAAGTACTACACACTAATCAAAAGCATACCCATACATATTAAATCTGAAATAAATACAAATAATACACCATGTACTCAAACAACATTTGTAGAAATTATTATTGGAAGAAAAAACAAAACAAATACAAAATTTTACACACTACAAATTAAAAAACCCTACAGAAAACTCCAAAATCCAAAATAAATGGCAAGTCCTTTTGGAAAACATGAACTTAATTGGAAACACATATTTACCATGCCATATAAAGCAACTATTGAAAGCACACTGAGAAATTTTCAATATAAATACATCCATAGAATTATAGCTACAAATAAATATCTCTTTAAATGTAAATTATCTAACTCCAATATGTGTGACTTCTGCAGTGAAAACATTGAAACTATAAAACATCTTTTTTGGAGTGCAAACACATCCAGCCTATTGGCATCAATTAATAACTTTTCTTGAACCACAGCAACTAAACGTTAAAGTATCTTTCTTAAATGTAAGTTTCGGCATTAACTCATTGAAATCAATAGACTGTAATAATATTGTGAATTTTATTGTTATATTGATGAAATATTTCATCTTTAACATGAAGTACAAAAAACAATTACTAAATTTTACTTGTTTTGTCCATAGTCTTAAACTAAAATCCAGATTGAGAAAGAAATAGCCCTCAGTAATGACACATTACAAATCTTGAACAAAAATGGTATCGGATTAAATTCTCAATAATGTTTTGTCCACTTATATACATTTCACTCTAATGTCAGTTTATCTCTCTAAAATCGTTTTGTTTATTTTTTGTATTTTATTTTTTGTCAATCTGACAAGATCATTGTGAATATACAATAACACACACAAGTCCAGTATGCTTTCTTTCGACTTTATACAACTCATCTTTTTTCATAACTATTCCTCTGATGTTCTTTTCTTTTCTCTCTAAAAAAAATATATATTAGCATATCTTGTATAACATCTCTGAACTTTATTGCTTTGTACAATCACTATTTTGTATGATCATATACATGTTTACATGTATGTATGATATTGAATAAAAAAAAAAGATACTGAGTAAAAATTGAAAAAAAATGACACTTGATTTGTAAAACCTTTAAACAAACTATGAATTCATTTTTGTGGTAATGTCTGGGCACAAATACAACCATGAGCAAAGCAGTATCTTCTCGAAATAAGTATCAGCATCTTCAGAGTGAATCCATGTTCTTCAAATGCATTGAATCCTGAAACCAAACCTTTATAGTATTCGCAATAACTGAAAACCTGACCTCTCAAAATATGCTTATAAAGTATGAAATGCCGGGTTGCGTGTCAATTATTGTGCGATAAAAATATCCCTTTAATCAGCCTTAACTAAATACGGGACACACCGATATAATATTTGAAATACGCTGTTTATACTTTACTCGTTTCGTAGCTTAACATGTAGTCTTGGTATTGTAAAGAAGACCTACGATTCTTAGTATAGGGCTCCATAGTCAATCGGAGGGGATCAACAGCGCTTTTAAATGTAATTTTGTAAATAATATCAATACAAATGACAAACAACTACCCACAGTCATTGTTATCAATCGTGTTGAGTGTTTTGTGTTGTATTTATATTGTATACGTACATAAAGTCATATATTAAATGCGTTTAAGACATTTTGTGATTGGGAAATGTACAAACTAAAAACCATCTACTTTCATGATTGGTCATATAGGATAGCGCTATATAATATCAAGTTCATATTTTATTAATTATAGAACACTGGTAATTAAACGTTGGTTAGCCGGAGGAATAAAAAGTGCTCTATAAAATAATGATACGTGAGATATATAGGCTAAATACTGGCACTCGTTTAAAATAATGTAGTTTTTATGATTAGTTTATTCATGGAAATTCATGATTTATGTACTGCTATATTATTCCAGATACTAGTATAAACATTCCTGTTAAATTCATTTTTATATATTATGCCAGATACAAGTACATGCATTGCTGTTTTATTTGAACTCATGCACTTGATTACTTTCCGTTTAAAGATTAAGCCGAACTTCAAAATTACCACACGATAGTTGATCTGTGAATAGCAGGATGTATACCAGTACATTGATTTACAAGATTAGCTTATCTGTGTTTGAACAACGTTCTTGTAAATACAAGTTGGCAAATGTTTTCCCAATATGCGTGCTTACGGGCTGACAACTAATCGTATATGATTTTAAGGAATAAATATGTCAAAGCAACTTTGTGAAAACCCATTAATGTGTACGATTCTTTCAATTAGTTATGAAAGTCCCTGCAGTAATGATCCCGTTTCTGATTGAAAATACAAAGCAAAATGCCAATTAAGTCAATAAGTTTCAAGTATTTTTGATCAAGTTTAGTTGCATTCAGGAATTCAGCTGTTTGTATGTTAAAGCTCCTCTTCCAAAACATAATATCAAACAAAAGGCGGCTGCGTCCGTGGAACTCATGACATTCTACAATACGGTCCTTTACCATTAAAAAGAAACATCATTCAGCCCACTGCTACATATAAATATGGGCAAATACCGCTAGAAAACAAAGCACGTTTTTTTAATTAATAAATTCTAAAAGAAAAATAGACATTATCTAAAGAGAAATACAAAAAACAATGGAACTCTAGAAATATGAGATATTTGTGTCTGTGAAAATCCGCCGTATTTGTTTAAATGTAAATTACCGATTTCCCAAACTACATAAAAACACATACACAAGTACTTAAGCTTAAATGGTTGGTTTCAACGCTATAAGACGCGCAATCATAAGCAAATACACTGGGAATTCCAATTTGAATCATTTCTCATTTTACAGAGGCTTAACTCTAAGAAACTGCTTGCGGATTATTGAAAAAAAAAACAACAAAGAAACATTTTCATTTTGCATGTATGGTTGTGTATTTTCTATACGAAATCCTGAAGGTTTTTTTGTTCGGAATCAATGTGTTAAATGGTAACAATGATTAATTTGCGTACTCATTAAAGCGACTTGTCTTACAATTTAGCAATTGCTTCAAAGAAAGACTCATCTATGAAGGCTGATGTGTGCACATAATAAACATCAATATCAAAACTGAACTCGCCGCTTAATACGAAATTTTAAAACCAACTTTAATTAAGAAATCGCTTCATCCATTGATTAATTTATCATGCTCGGTTGCATTGTACACTATGAAAATACAATAATTTCGTACATTTCGTATTATTTGATTGTTTGTTAAAATATTTAATCATTGCAATATTGCTATCAACCGTTTCAACTACAGCTTTTGTTAAAGCGGATATATACGATTTTTTTATGTGTTTTATTGTAATATCTTGATAAAATATGTTACAATAACACAAAATAGGCAAGATAAATTATACATTATAGCCGAAGTTCATAAAATGAAGCGAAGACAAATAAGCGCCCCGAGCCGATTGTGACGTACATATTTTCCTACAATAACCGAAGCATTCGTCTTTGTATTAGGATCGGAGTTAGTGTTCGTGTGTCGTATGAATATATATCGTTGCAGGAATTCAAATAAACCGTAAAACTAAGTTTAGATTCACATCGTACATGTAAGGTATACATGCTGGCCAATTCGGCGTGTAAAGCCGTTTTCAATTTCAGAATTAAATATCTGGCTTATTTCGCATTTTCGACACATGTTCTCCTTAACTTTTATTTTAATTTATATTGAAATATATATATATATATATATATATATATATATATATATATATATATATATATATATATATATATATATATATATATATATATCTATATAATATATATAGGTTTTTTTACACATTTTATATATATTCATAAATATTTGACAAAATCGTATATACCCGCTTTAAGGCTCTTCCAGTTCTGTCACTGTAGTTAATATAATTGTCTTATGTTTAATGTTCGTTTTGTATACCTCGTTCTATACTGAATATGTAACTAGCCTTCAAAACAAAAGCTACAGGATGACGCTACGTTTTCTAATGAAAATGTTCCTGTAGTTTAATGTATTCCTCAACATGTTGTACGAGTGGATCACAAAATGTGTTCACATTCAAAACACTAGCTCTTAACATAGATGAAGTAGACTTCATGAATGCAGATCACATATACGCTAACAAGGATAATTTATTCGTATACGGTAATGTTAATTGGCAACATAAACTAATCGATTTCAACCAAATAAATGTGTTCATAAGGATATTTTATCAATAAATAATCGATATTGTATCCTCCCCAAATCTTAATTTAACATAATACTAAACATCTACCAATATTTTGCAAATTAGTTCTTGAAATAAAGTCAAACCATAAAATATCGGCGTTCCTTATAGCAATAGCCAAAAATACAACGATAGAATGCTTGTTTTCAATCGTGTACGGCAATATATTCCAGTTCAATTTCAAGCCAAGATATCCGAACATTTACGAGCGAACGCGAGACTGGCTTCGGGCAGCGTCGGAAAAACGAAGTATGCAGGAGAACTAGCTTGTCAATCTGAACGCTTCGGACAGTCGGCCACACCACACCGTCTCTCTGATGTATGAAGGCGGCAGTCATTTTGGATTTGGAACTATGATGATAACATTATTTATTTCGCTTTAAAAAATACAGAGAAAATAGATTACAGCCGCATGTCACATGAGCTGGTAAAGGGCATTCTGACAGTATCGCTCCTGACTTTTACCCAAATTTGAAACATTCTTATTAAAAACTGATTATTTGTTTAGCGTTCAAAGGGGATGGAGGAGTATTTGTTGGTGCCTTTAGAAAAAGTGTTTCATAGTGTGGAAAATTGAGTTTTAAAATGTATACACAATGCCTAAAATGAGGCAAATTCCAAAAATGTCTTTGGTTTTTCATTTAAACATAAGAAACGTGTTTGTCAGAAACACAATGCTCCCTATTGCGCCGCTTTGAAGCCATTCATTTGACCTTGAACAGGGTTGGCACCAATCGACCGCCCCGATCAATACTCCCGAAGTGGTCATTACTGGTCAATACTTGTCGATTGAACTTTACCCCCAATTTTGATTATTATTCCATGCTTAATTGAAAATTAATGACAATATAAATTAAACAGACATGTTGCCAATAATATCTTAAGCTATTAATACCCACTAGTTTATACCTGTTCATGCAATGTGTAGGTCAATCTCTCAAAATTTTGCAAATTAGTCAAAGTTGGTTAATATAATTTTATGGTTGATTGAACTTGTTTTTCAATTGTAATAAATGTTCAGATAATTTTTTTTTAATTGTTAATCAAACTAGTTCATTGTTATAAAAATAAAAATAAAAATAATCAATAATTCTTAAAATAAAAAATAAGATTTATAGAGTAGACCCACAATTGCAAAACATTATTTGTTTTGCAAAATCAAGAACTTCGATTGCTTATTCATTTGAAGACCAGTTGAACTTTTAAATATGAAAGGAAAAACTACATCTCAATACTCTTAAAGGAGACAAGTTAGAAGTAACTATAAAATTAATAGCAAGTTATCTCCTTTTGTTTGAGTGATACGAAATAGCATACGGGCATATTTGCTTCATTGTCGATATCAGAGACATAACACTGCATGCATTTTATTACCAATTAAGGCTTAGGGGCCAGATTTGTGACCCTAGAAAACCACAAGAGTTATGTGTGTTCATCTGCTTATCAAATAGATATATCAATACACTGTAAGATCAGTGATATACTATGGCAACTACAACAGTAATAATTCTTTAGTAACAGATGTGATACAATGAGATAAAGATATTGTATGTGCTTATGTAATTGAGGCCGTTTCCATAAGTAATAAAGAAGTTATCAATTGCAGAATAATCATTGATTTAATATAGCTTAAAGTTGCCCATTGTGATTTTTAAATGCTATAATTTTTAATCAACCAGTAATCACTAGTATTGACCGGTTTTAACAGGGTATTGATTGCCGGCCTGCTCAATACTCAAATGACCGGTCAATATGCCAACCCTGACCTTGTAGGATGACCTTGACCTTTCACCACTCGAAATGTGCAGCTCCATGAGATACACATGCATGCCAAATATCAAGTTGCTATCTTCAATATTGCAAAAGTTATGGGCAATGTTGAAGTTTTTCGGACGAAAAGACAGACTGACAGAGAGACGGACTGGCGGGCAGTTTAAAAACTATATGCGACCCTACCGGAGGCATACAAATACTGTATTATTAATTGGTTTAAAAGTGTTATTGGTGTCTCCACAATATTGGAATAACGAATTTACATGTAAGGCTAAAACAGGGATGATCCATTATATCCACCATAACCACCAGGTTCATTCAAATACTTACTGGTGATATGTGATCGTGAAAGGATTTTTAAATTTTTAATATATCATTTTTGTTAGCACATACATGCATAAGTTTGTTTTACTGCTTGTAAACTTTGGGCACTTATATAGCTCAAAGTGACATGAAAACAAGTTCTTATGCTCTGATTTACATACATGTATTAAGACTTTCAAAATTCAAAGTTTAGAATGGTAATTGTTCTCTTATTGCCAACAACTGCATAGATCTTAACATTGTTGATTGGCCTTTATTACTACATTTGTATATTATTTTGTATTGCTCTCTTTATTTTATTAACTTTCAACATGTATATCCAGTAATTGTAGATCTCAGATGTTCTGTGATGTAAATGTGTATGGTTCTTGTCACACCCATACCCATTTTGCAATGCCTTAACACTGATATGGATATTAGTTGCTTTTTTATATTATTGTTCTTAAGAACAGTATGTTGCCAGACATATTACAGTTAAATTACTTCATATCAGTAATGGCAGTCAGGGTTGGAAACTTTGTACCATTGCTGCCTGCACAGTCGCCCATATTTAGTGTTTTGGTTGCCCAGCTAAAGAGTACCGGTCCAAACCAATGGGAATGTCTGTGATATGTATCTTTATTTTTTTTAAATAAATATATATATATATATATATATATATATATATATATATATATATATATATATATATATATATATAATTAAACAACACCACTGCTGAGTCTTAACATTTCCATTACATGTTCAATGTCTTATTTTGAGAGGCGATTCTGAATTAAGTTCATCTCCAAGGGCAAAGTTATGCCTTAATAAATTAATATTACCAAACTGAACATCGTTACACTGTCGCAGAACAATCTGCAATGTTGTAATTAATGTAATTTAAAAAAATACTGGTTCTGCTAAGTTTGAATAATGTAGTTGTTTTCACTTCAAGACACAATTAATTGGCTTTCTAAAAGATTTAATATATATTTTAATATTTTGTATGTAATGACTACTAGTGTTTAATAATTACATAAATAAATATTTTTTATACTGCTTCTCAGATATATTGGTCCTTTCATAACTATATTATCGGTTAATTTAGTGCAAATTTAGTGGTGTGTAACCCGAACTATATTTGCGTTGTAATATCTTCCGCTAGAGGCGTTAGACATATCCTTCCACCAAATACACCCGAGAGACGATCGCCGTTATGGCGGTATTGTCCGAGGGTTCCCGATTGCTAAGTTTTGCTTTCGAACCTGCACGAAGCCAATCTCGTGCTCGATCGTAAACGCTCGGCTGTCGTAGCCGTAAATTCACTCGGCCAATATTGAAACACAAACAAGAAAAAAACGAGCATATTGTATCTTTTTAAATTTGTGTCACTGGACCATATCCAGCTATCTTTTTTCAATTTTTTGAATTTTCAATTTTTAAATTTTTGCTATCTCTATCAGGGACATTTATTGTATATGTGTTAATTTACTTCAATGGAATATTCGTTGATTTAGAGTATTATGGTCTTTTAAATTATTACTTGCGTACTTCTTTTTAGAAAATAAATATATGCCAATCTGAATTAAAATTAACGATCTTTATTATATAGAATGTGGTCATATACACGGGCGATTCGTGAGAGTAGTCGCTACATGTATATTATACGCGGCAACAACTGACATTGTCTCTGACATTATATCGAAATTGTTATGCAAGAATTTTGTTTAAGTGTCATTGTTTGAAATTCCATGCTCATATTTTGAGCGAAATTAAAGCTGATATTACAAGGACATACAAGCACCAAGCTTTAACCTGACGTTAAGCTTCACTTGACCGCTAAAACAAACGGCGGATTTCTTTTTCCAAACAAGACACAGGGAGATGTGACAAGTTGGCTTTGCAACGCAAAATAATATGGTCAATTGATTAAACGAATATGGGACACACAGCATGGTTAGTTTTTGTTTTAGATCACGAATGAGGAACGTTGTTGTCATAGAAAATCTTTTTAATGGATCCAGTTTTAGAACAAAAGGCAATTTCTGACAAGTGTTCCACTTATACTAAGACCAAATATTGAATTGTTCAACCGCGTCAATCTGTAAACGTTACTAATCGTTTATGGTCAAACGATTCTTCCGACGATCAGTTGAAGAGATTTCATGCAACAAATGCAATTTGAATTTCCTTTCTCTAATGAAATTGTACCGGATATTAATCCCTGATATAATTTAATTTCTGAAGATTGATTTTTATGCCGAAGGTTAATTCTTCCCATCAGAATGCCGCGTAATAGTGTATGTCTTAAGAAGATTGAATACTCAAATTTGCTATTTCGTGGAATCTGTCGCACCTAGGTCAATGTGTAACAATAAAAATGCTGCATGTTTTTTTCACATATTGATGGTGATGGCTCGTCAAATATAAAATAGATGTATCCTTAGCCAGGTTGCATTTTCTTTTACATAAAAATGCAATGTGTTGAATACTTACATGTTTTTTTTTAAATATTTGAACTTTAAGTTGATAGCACATTTTTATTCTAATATTTTGCAAAAATATTCTGTGTGTGTAGAAGAGACATTAAGTAAATAATCATGTCACGTGTGACTTAAGATGTACAAAAATATACATTTGTTTTGAATAATTTGTTGGTACCACATTATATTTTAAACATTGTCATATGCTGCAAAGCATTACATGCCTTTGTTTAAATGCCACAAATGTAAAAAATACTGTCATCTAAATAGAAAATCAGAAGCTTCTGAAACAGCCTCTCCGGAGAATTAATTACTTAATTTACGGACCAAGCGAGGTAAACGGAGTCCTTTAGCATGGGTTGCAGGCCACTAGTGCCACGAGTGCCAGTCAGCAGATTCATGAAACGTGTCTTTGGGACGCCACAGAATTTGCTTTTTAGCCTGTCTATCGATTTGTTAAATGTCTTGACGTCGCTTTCTATATTTATTATATTATAATATACTAATTTAAGAAATAAATTGTATCGACGAGTTATATTATCGAATAAGGCATGTGGCAGCTAAACATGGGCATATATACAAGAACTAAACTTTACAGTTGAGTAATTCCGCGCAATCAAGCACATTATTTGTAAAAAATCATCTTTTGGGGACTTTTCAGTGCGCACTTCGGCATCAATAAATAAATCCTTACCTTAGAGGTCGAGTATAATACCCGTGAACAAGATACTGTTCATCACATTGTTTTAAAGATCATACAATCGACAAACACGATTACACATTATATTTGCTGAATATAATGTAAATCCGAACAAAATCCCGTTAAAATAATGAATAATAGAGTCACAGAATGTCTTTCAGTGAAATGAAATGATACGATTCAGTAGATGAAAATCCTTCCAATTTATTAAGATGCATGTTACAAGAAACCCATGACTTCAGAACCAAACTTTTCTGAATACCCAACTGTAGGTAAACACCCTGTCCTATGACGCTGGGCTGTCATTCCTTACAATCACTGATTAATCATAGAGAGAGTTTTTCATTTTTTAGTGATGTATTTGTCATTCATAAAGAGCGAGTATGACGACCGTTGACATCCCGAGAAATATAAGGCTATATATTAAAAACGTTACTATTATGCACATGTATGCGTGTGTTATTTAATGTTTTGCGGTACATCTAAGCATTTGTGTCGATTGTTTAACTATAAATACAGAAGTATTCTGCCATGCGGTACTTTTTGTTTATGTAAGAATGCTTTTACACAGTGCGTGTTTGATTATTTAGAGGCATTTACGACATTTTACTAGAATAATAAATCCTTGTGGTTTGCGAGTACCTGAGATAGCGTATGTAATTTTTTTAAAGTAACAATTATTTTTGGAATAGAACGCACTTTGCTTATGAAGTGTGGCTTCATGTAAATATCCTTTAAAATTTGTCGTTTCCAGATTTCTTTCACGATCAACCATGTTTTACGAGAATATAAATCACCCATAACACTCAACAGAACACATACACACACACAAGCTTGTGCCATGTTTGTGTTTCACCATTGTGTATAGATGGCCCTGTACACACTGATCATCATACAAATGAAAACAATTGAAAATATAAACCCTCATTAATACAAAATGTGTAGATACATTTGCATAATAAAACAAGTTAAACCAGAATAAACCAAATATATTAAAAAATGGAAGGATATTATTTCACATTTGTGCCAAAATTGAGTATAAAGGCAGCATGTGCCAACATGATAACATAGTCCGTAGCCTCTGCTGTCTTGACCACGTAAAAAGCATTATGCTGTACTGCTAAAACCACATTAAATACTAGGAATGCTGTCTTTATGAAAGACCCACTTGCCAGTGGCAAATGAATCTCCTTTACGGCCGTCATGGTAATTGAATAATCGAACATGCGTATGATGTGTTCTAGAGGACACGGCTACGGCTTATTGACCAACGCCAAGCCATTTCATAATAATATTGAATATCACGTTGCACTGCTTACCAAATGTATCCCGCTGTGAACGTCCAGAATGGAGAAAGACTGTGCTTACGTTAGGCTTTTCAGGCATAAATACATAATCCAGCCACACAACAGCACGTGGTATAGACATAAAGACATATCGGTAGTCAATACGAGTGCTTTTGCGCTTTATTCACGATGTAACTTATTTTTGTTTTGACAATCTTCTATTGTTGTGGCGTTTTATAAAATAATTGTTTACTCTTTATCAATAAATGATTTCCAATTTGAGTATGCTTGATCTTCAATCTTGCTTTTATAATTCATACTCAAGGCTAATCTTCATTCCCCTTGCAAATTCATGAAAATATAAATGTTTTTTTTTTATTTATATGTTTGACCATTTTTGTGTAAAATTTGTCACGATATCCAACAATATATTTGTTTTAGTTATTGTTACTATTAACAATCGGCTATTATTGAAATAAACAATAATGTTCAAGTCCAACATGATTTCTTACAGTTTGCAAAGGATGTATATGCAATTAAAACGGCAACAAAAGAGAGCGTTTACTATTAAATATTCAAGTCAATATGGAAAAATTACTATTTTAAATAAATACAATCAATGTATATTTGACTGCATTTAGTTGCGTATGTTCGGTAATTGTAGATCAGTATCGTTCAAGTTTGCTCTACAAAGGAAATACAGTGTAAAGGCGGAATATGAATATTATTACAATTGTTTAGGTAAAAATACAACATATCTAACCCTGTTCTAATATAGTTTATTGTTTAACAATATCAAAAGTTTACATTCGATAGTGTAGACAAATCGATTTTATAGATCGCTTTATGATGTATTTTATATTAAGGATATATGATTCAATTTATTTCGAAAGTTTGAAGATATCTCAATTGGGAAATCACCAACTATCAAACGATCCATTTCGTTCAGATGTCTTTGTACGGCTTATAATTTTAAGTGATATATGTATGAAGTTCTTGGTTGAATGAAGGATTATACTGTGTTTTGACTTTGAATCTGTGCTTTTGAAATTTGTCATATTGTAATTTGCTTTTTATACAATAATGGCACAATATTGGGACGCGGTGGTTTAGAAATATTTGGTCATCATTAATATTACGGAGACGACTATTTTAGGAAGCATCTATTGCAGCGGTGGGTTTTGATGACGGTGATGAAATGCTGCGCTGATGGTCGTGATGGCAGGTTTGATGTTATTGTTTATTAATCGCAACAATGCGATTAATATGCAATCAAAAACACACACGCATGATGAGTCAACAGCTTTTTGGCATTAGTGCAATTGCGAATATTTTTGTGGTTTTTACTTGTGTGACCGTTGTATACGCTGCAAACGGTGCGACGCTTAAATATACGAAATATCTGTACAAACGACTTAACAATAAACGACAGCTTGACAAGTCAGCTTTTTTCCTATTATTTTCCATATACTTAGGACAAAAGTACCAAGGTTGATGCAAGGGAAATCGTGCTTTTATTGTCACAGCAGACATTTTGTATTAATAAAAATACTATATTTAAGAGTCGCGTTATGTTTTATGATTGCTCATGACGATTAGAAAAAAGCATTGTGTACGCTTTGTAGCCTGTATTAAAGTGAACCTTCTTTTACAAATGCAAGCTTTTCAACAACAATCAGTAAAATAATTGTTCTTTTGTACAGACAATACAATTGATGCTTGAACATCAACATTTGATATATCGAGTAGGCGTTCTTACACGCCGGCTATGATTCAGTCCGTAACATTTTGTAAAACAACTGCATGTGCTTCTGAGATGTATTTAAGTCAAACCACTAACATATACATTTTAGAAAACATTCATTGAATGATTATTGCCATAAACATACAGCATTTTACAACTCAAGCTCTCTCTACAGCTCGTTTAAAACAGTATAAATTCAGAATTTTATTCTTTCGGACAATATCATGTGTAATTTCCTATGCCAACATATAAAATTAGTATATGGTTTGTATCGCTTATTACAAACGTAAAAATAAATAAACTAAAACAAACTTATTTACTATCTTACGCAGTTTTGTGCCAATCACGTGACAAATGCTGTCCTAAATATACCTACAGAAAAGCGGCAACATAAATACTGATCTCGCTATATCCACAATTTGATCATGGTTGCAGCATTGTCTAATAATCAAAATAGATACAGTAATAAGTTAGTAGTCTGCTTTTTATTCCACTTCAACAAGTTTACCACTAAGAACACTACAATTTTTAACGAGATAGTTTCAACAAAATATTTCGTTCAAAGCACAACACGGCTATCGAACGACTCGGCATTGCGCCCTATATAAGTATTGACTCATCTTATATTTGTCGGCTAAGTTGTTAGTGATCTTTTCGTAAAGTTTTAACTTAAACAGCATTTTTGTTAAAACTGATCCACCTTAAAACCTCGCCTTAAGTGACATTATTAACTTAATCTTTCTTCTTAAGCCCTTTGTGTATATCCGACGACTCGGAGTTAAGCCCTGAATTTAATCATCGAATATTCATTGATTGTTGAAAAAAGTAAAGTTATTGTATTTCAATATTGTTTCTCGCGTCACCATGCTTCTAATGCCAATCCCAAATTAAGACAAAGTTCACGTAATAGAGACGATAAATTACTTAAACGGGCATTTCACAGAGTGTGGCATGTATTAAAGTTTGTCATTAAATGCTTTATATTGATAAATGTAAACATGGGATCTCAAAAGCTCCAATAAAAAACAAGAATATATTTGAGAAAGAAAAACTAAGCAACCCTAAAATGGGCTCGCACAATTGACCCCTGTAGCCCTGGAGTAAAAGTCTATCGCTTAGACCACTCTGCCATCCGTGCTAATACAATTAGTGATGCATTTTATACTTTATATTAGCAATCCTCGTAGTATCATAAAATATAATGACAACAACAGAAATTTCCAAGTTATTCAATCGTTTCGCTTTGCGATTCTTTATAATTTGCATTTGTTTAAATCGTCAAAAGATACATGATATGGATATTTTAGAGCATGGTAAATGTCCAGTATTAACTGTTTCTTCACAAATAACCCTTTTGTTTAATTTTGAAAATTTACCAAAACGTGAAAAGGCCCCTTTAATAGTCACTGTCCAGTCGGCAATCTTGCGTATAGCAAAAATGCGTACCAACTATGCAAAATAGCTAGATGCCGCTGCTAGGGCGTGTTTCGTCTCTTTGATGAAACATGTTGCTTCTTGACACCTATAAGGTAACAATAACATCAGTTGATAAGCAGTCCCAATATGTATGCACAAGTCTTAATATTTAAAGCCCGCGTTGTCTATATCTGTTTACAGGCAAGCTAGTTATATTGAACCACGACATGTTTTTGTATAATATATCTCTACAACAAAACTGTGAAACAATTAAACACTGAGGATACGAGTAGCTCTAACGAATCACGGTGTTTAACGCTATTACTTAAATCTTAGCTGTATATATTGTCGGTTAATGTACGTTCCAACCGACCGTCGGGTGCAACTGGATTCGTTAAAAGACAGTAAAAGCAATGTGATTACAAAATTAACCGAGCTCATGCTCGGCTAATAACTTTACTATTCAATAAAATTTGACTTTCTTGCTACATGATTCAGATTCAGATTTTATATACAGCTTTTCAAGAAAGCCAATGGCCCATGTGGACACATTTTAGTACAAACAATATTATAGCTACAATAATAGACAAATACAAATGATTATAACAATCACATGACATTATGAATAAGCGAGTCCTCAACTTTTCAAAAACTAATTACATAATAAGTGCTAATAAATTGTTTACAGGAGGAAATACATATTAACCGTAAGAAAACTATTTAAAAGGGTAACTCTTTCTTATAATTATCAATACATATTGCATTAATTTTGACGTGCATTTACTCTTCAAACAAAACATAAAGAGAGTAAATTAAAAAATTCTCACAACATACTGATTATACAGCTTAAGTAAATAGTCGGCAGCATACATAAATGAAGCACGTTTAATTTAAGAGGAGTAATCTTACTTATTATTACATACTGCATTATTTCTAACATACATTTACTCAACAAAACAAACTAAGAAGGCGTAAACAAGAACTCACAAAAAGTACTCATTATACAGGATTTCATTCACATACAAAATCAAAACACAGCAGCAGTTTACATTTATCAGGAAGTTAATGGATAAAAATACATCAAATGGGCGCATACATGTTTGTTGATTTAACTTACAAAGCGGCATGGACAAAAGCACTGAGTTTTCTTAACACAGATGCACTATCAGAAGGCATTATTTTAATATATGTCACTCGGTGTTTCATCTTCATATGTACACCATTTTAATTTTATAACGCGTCATCTGGTTGGTTGTTCTCATTGTGGTGGCCAATAGTATGGCATTTTAGTACCGAGCATTCGATCGACAAAATATGGCAGAAAAACACAGACATGTAGCGAGGAAGTTGAATTTAATTGAATATTAAAGTTATTAGCCGAGCAGGAGATCGGTTAGTAGTGTAATCTCTTTGCTTTTACTTTCTTTTAACGAATCCAGCTGCATTATTTGGCAACTGCAATATTCGTTGTTGAAAAGTCAAACCATACATAATAGGTGTACATTTAACAATCTGGAACCCCTGGGATAAGCTTGCGGGGGGGGGGGGGGAGAATTCCGATGGGGGCGAATTTATGATACTGCTGCCTGAGTATACATTCAATATTTTAAACACATGTTCAACAATTACCAGTTGACAACACAAACGATAGCAATAACAATTTTTGCTTTTGAGCTGATAAAAAGAAACCTATATAAAATTAAATGATTTTTGTTTTTGTTTTGTCCGTTTCGGATTGTGACAGCTTTATCCGAATATTCAGCTGCTAAAGCCGTGCTATTCAAAAGCGGCCCGAAGTAAAACTATACTTATATGTCTATTGTTTTACCACCCTGAAGATATATTCAGAGGATATTAGCAAAATTATTAAGCATCATTTGTCGGCTTAAGTAAACGGCGATGATTTATTGGAGCAATGTTGACAGAAGACAATCAAAGAGAAAACGTGCTTGTCTTTGCGCAGTTAACTGATATACTAATTTGACTAAATATGCATTGAACACAGACATATCGAGTTGATTTTTTTTATATTCAACGAGCAAATGATATCATCCTTGCATTAGAAGGAATATTCATACACTTCAGTGATTATATTCAGAGTGTTTAAGTATTTTAAAGGCTTTTATGTCTATGCATGACTTAATATTTTTATTTTGCCGATGTCTCAACGGAAAGCGCTGTATTAAACAAACAAATAATGCAATATTCAATTTAAACATCAAGTCAGGTGATATTAGATTGTGATTATAATGTCCGAATGTTCAGCAACAATCATTGTCAAGTGCAAACCGACTCAAAGCAAAGCTCCGATGCCGTTTTTGACTGGTGTTCCTCAACCTGGAATAATATTACACGTATGTTACAAGAACAACGCAGAACATGACTGCAAAACATCAATTGATGGCTAAAGCTTGCGGCATTGATTTAGCACAGAAATGTATAATTATTTCAAGTACAATGCGTATGTTATACCACAGTGGATGATAAAAAATTGAACCAATATGGACTGAGCAAACGTCAGATTGACTTATTGCTTTTGGTGGTAATGGGCTTGCTGGGAAGATATACATGAAGGTTGATAGGGTTTCCCCTGAGTGAACAAGTTTACACATTAACAAACGAACCTGTCGTTAATGTTTTTGTTTTACATATTAGATTACAACATCAAATACATAAAAAACTATGTGGACAGAATAAACTGAAACATTATTTTTTGCACACATACATTTCATAATTGTATTATACAAAATATTATTACATGCATTATACCTGCAACTGTATTACTGCGCAAAGGCAAACTAAAACATCTTTCACCATAAACAGCTCAAGCCAAGAACTGGCTATTGTATTAGTTGTTCGTTCTTACTGTATGCTTATGGATATAAATTGACATTTCCACCACATATGTCAGTCATGTTCAAACTAATTTGCAATAAAAGCGAATCATCAATTATGGATAGTAAGAGTTTTACGGTTATACAAAAGTCCTCTTGAGTTTTATAATGTATATTGATGATTTCGAGTTTGAATGGAAGTACATTTACCTTAAACAATAGCTTGGTGGATTCTGAGAATTTTTTCGCAAATCCTGTATCCGTCATTCATGTAACTGACTATTTAAAGAAACACGCGCATTGTAAAAAAACGTCAGATAAGAACGCTCTTTGCATGTGAAATATTCCAACTATTCATACTCTAGAAAGCTTATTTGAGAGTTTCCAATAAATAAATATATATTAGTCTTATGTCGTCGTCTTAATGACTGAAGCCATTTCGTCGAGCAATCAATGGAACATGTTAATCAATTTGAAATCATTATATCCTAGTATATCCTATTCCCATGGCAGTATTTCAAATAACATATAAACTTACGGTAGATAAAAAGCCATAACGGCGAAAGATAAAAAAATAGTAACATCCGT
Source organism: Dreissena polymorpha (assembly GCF_020536995.1). Lineage (NCBI taxonomy): Eukaryota > Metazoa > Mollusca > Bivalvia > Myida > Dreissenidae > Dreissena > Dreissena polymorpha. Next base: position 38,644,748 of record NC_068361.1, on the reverse strand, counting down.
TTCATCTAATTTACCATGGTCACAAGGGGTTACTTTAGAGATTATACAATACGACCTGGTGGTGGATGTTTGATTATGCCTTTTCGTTTTATGTCCATTACATTTTGGAAACTCCAGACAAAGACAGTAATCTGCTAACACAGGAAGTATTTAAAAGAAACACTTAAGATGTGGGTGAATGTTGGCGGAGAATAAATTGTCGACATCAAATATACATTCAAAAAATCTTTAAGGCATTCCATAATATTAAGGGAATCACACCATCCCTCGATAATGTGTGATTTGCTTTGCTTGACTGGCAAACCTTGGAAACTTATATCAAAAATTAAAAAGGCATTCATTTTATTTTAAGTTCAATATTATACAATCGTTTGTGACGTAATTGCACATTGCTCATAGGGAACACATAGTGAAAACCAAAGTTCATTTCTGTTTTCATCGAGATTTATTTCTGTTAAATTATTTCTAACACAACGCTTTTAATTTTCATGAAGTACGATTAAACAACGTGGCCGCCAACATGGCCGCCACGTCAAGAAGACGTGACAACTCTCCAAGTTCTTTTCTAAATCTAACCGCAGATTTTTCTTACAACAACATCACAGCATTTTATTCTCAGGAAAATAAACATAAAATTTAGATATGTCTTATCCCATTCTTGGTTGGTTAACTGTTCTCTTTCCCCGATTTTCTAAACCCACCCCTTCGAATAACCCTTGTTGGTTGGATGAATCGCTTATGCACCTACCACATGTCACAGCAGAAGAGTGCAATATACAATTATCACTTTGGGAACATGAGACCTCATTTCATTTGCATACTTGATCATACAAACAGATGCTCTCTATGGACAACCCACATTGGTAATATGAAACCTAACTCTTCTATAATCGATTATGCAAACCCCGACACACCTTCGATACACATTTAATCCGAACTTGTATCGTTATGTATCTTGGGAAATTGGAATTACCCTTATATAATTATCATATCTGAATTATGTATTGGTTTGAAGTAATGTTGACCTACGAGCCAAATTGTTAATCTAGGACTAAGACCATGTCAACAGATGTTCCCGATAATTGAACTACATTGGAGAACTAAAAACCATACTTCCTTAATCAATTTTTCAAACTTCATAACATACGAAGACATCTATTATGTTAATTCCTAAATACCCGCAACATACAGCTACTTTACAAGATGAACTCTCAAATAGTTCGATCACTTTAAATTTTTAACTTCTGTTTACGTATAAAATAGAAATATTGATGTAAATAACCTTTCAACATTTTCTTACATATTAGTAATTATAACAGTTACTAATTTATTACTCAAACATATTATTTAAATATTTCCCTATTATTTTATCTATCTGTACTTAAATTTTTATCATAAGAATAAACAACATGGATATACCGTTATGTCACACGTTGTAATAAGTACACTCAGTCAGCGTTAATGTTGCTACTGAATATTTAAGACAATTGTTAGCCATAAATGAACATGCCCCCTGTAACCAAATGGATATTAAACATAATTAATTCTCTGGTCGTACTCTTTTACAGGACGATTTGTATCATTGCTAGTTTATCTTAACTATGAAAAAGACTTATAACTAAATGTGACGTCGTCAGCGAAACTCAGTCTTGTGTTCGCCGACTTTAATGTCGGGAAATCGCGATATTAAAATCTAGACAGAAAGTGAGTGGGATATGTCGTCTTTTTATACAGTTTCTTGGTTCATAATTTCTGTCATGTTTTGAAAATTTCGAAAATAAAGCATGAACATGTCCGCTGAGCACTGGCACAATTGGTTTGTTATCCATTTTTTATTTTAAGTTATTCCCTTTGAATGACACAAATTCGTTTGAGCAGTTCACAGGTAGCGCCACATGTCTCGTATATTTTAAATGGCTATTTAACAGTGTAAATCATATTGATATCGTGTACTGTTTAATTTTTTTAAATCAAACTGTTACGTGTATGAATTGTTTACATGCTTCATTCGTGGCTTAATGCTTTCAAGATAAAAGGATGTAAGCTCATGTTGAACTTGAACTCGTTAACTGTATTTGTATATTTGACGTTTATTTCACGATGTGACTACAACCTGATCATGTCGAATGTTCAGCGATAAGGTAATCCTATTGTGAATAGACAAATGTCAACCATTGAAATACATACGTTTGCGCAGAACATTATTGCTAATATAAGGTGAAAAGCGTTTTTCCCAATATGCGTGAACATGGAATATAGTTAATCGCCATGAGGGTCGGACATACACTAATGCTTTTACATTGTTTTACATTCTTTTAGTTTTGGGGCTTTGGAATTCTTCTTTGCCGTTTTAAAAGACTTGTTTTTATTGAGTTATTGTTTTCGAAAATCAGTCTTCATTGAATTTTCTTTTCTTATTTGTAACATTAACATATTCAATTTAGAATATATTTCAGCTTAATAAGATGTTGGAAAGAAACATTATATGATATTCGGTAATGTTTTATGTATGTCTGTGAAATTATGACAGATGAACCTAACTATTAAGCTGCTCACGCTGTGTTAATCAAAACAGACACGAACCACAACGACGAACATTTTTTCTATAGTATTCCAATCCCGAGGAAACAGTAAGATGATTTTACAGGAATTCAATGGACAAAACTTGTAAAGCTTACCCCGGCGGGTTTAGCGAAAGGCGATGATTAGCCGTTTAGGGCGATAAGGAGATAGTGTGATTGTCTTTGCGCAGGAAAACGGTTTATTCAATCGAAAAATATGGGACATAAAAATATAGAGTTGATTTATTTAATATTGAAAAACACACATACATGACATTGTTGCTTTATAAAGATGATATAATAACTTATTTGTCTGAAATACAGCCGATTGATTTATTTGTTATGGCATTTATGTAGTGAGTCGATATGAACGTGCGACGGTTATTTCTATTAATTCCTCTTTAAATTACAAACCGACCCGAAGGCGAATTCCAATACTGCGTCCAGGAGAACGCACATGACACTTGTGTTTGGTGGAAAAGAATACGCGAATATTACAAGAACAAGGTGAAACATCAATAAAAAGCATCCATTGTCGGCTCAAGCTAACGGCGATCAATTATATTTGAACTAACTTTCAATCCTAGCATATGCTTTTCCTTCAATATAGTTTCAACGACATATCTCCTCCTGTGGAAACCAAAACTGATACTCAGCAGCTCAAATTGTCAATAACTACGCTTGAAAATATCCCATATGTCTATACTAATGTTAAAACAAAAAATAAACTTTCTAAGAAAACCAATGCTCGGGTCTTAACATAATTTCTGAGGATATACATTTACATCCTAAACCCAAATTTGCGAACGTCTTACAGTTACTCTCCATTTGAAACGGATCTACGCCTACACTTAACATCGCAATACTGATAGGCATATATTTATATAACGATCATCTACATACATAAAGACAGACTGATAATCATATATTTATATACCGATTATCTACATCCATAAACAATCGAGACAGTCACATTAATCAACAACGATGTTTGTTGAATATTTAAAAAAAAGATGATGTAGTGACATTTAACATTTATCCAATATCGTGTACAAATCAAGCCTTTAAGGGGAAAAATGTTATTGGAAACATATAAAACTGTGAATGTTTATGGAACAATACTTGTTTTTTTTAATACAACTGTAATTACAAATGCTATATGAATATGAGATTACTTTCAATCTTTACAATAAGAAACAAAAATGTGATGAGAAATACAATGGAGAAAATAAGTAACTTCCAAGAAAAATATATAATTCGAGAAGGTTTTGAAAGTTATTTCCGTTAATAATAAACATTGAGTTAAACTGTTTACCCATAATGTAATAACAATTGGGTTTAACGTTTACTGTTTATGGGGGTGGGGCTATGCCCGAAATATTGAATACGACTGTTGTTTTGACCTAATGTGAAAACATAACAAACTCCGTTCATACCGCTAGAATGCTCCTGTACGAGACTTAAATAAAATTTAATTTCTTTAAAAATTAATTTCTTTTATTTGAAGTAGCGAATAAATGACCCCGTAAATAAAAGGTTTAAATCTCGTATAAAATCATTAGATACAAGCAGACGACAATAAACCATGCGTGAAATCGATTTCAGTAGTGACTGTCTGACGTTACAAATACATATATGTATATATATGCTCATGCTCCAAGTATCTCGTTCTTTTTGCGAAATAGCTTCCACAGAAACTTGTGTTTACACATCCCTAAAACGTAAATATACAATGTCTGGTAGAGGTCGTAGCGTGCGAAGACGGGTGTGGCAAGCCGTAGCAAAACAAACAGAGAGAGGGGCGGAGGATGCGAGCGGCAGTTGATCCGGCCCCGGCGAAGGAACACATGTCCAGATGGCGTAGAAGGACTGCGGCGGAAACGGCGCCGGTACCAGAGCCGGCATCAGCTCCTGTTCCTGTACCACAGCCAGAGGCGGCAGCCGCAGTAGCGCCACTTTCAAAACGTAAACGCACAGACGATAACGCCGCAAACGGTGAGGTTGTTGATTCCTGTGATATTTTTCGCACAGCCGATGAGTTACCACGTGGTCACAACATGGGTAAGCACGAGGCACAAGCGTGTAATGCAAACGAAATCTTATTTAAGTCAACTAATTCAAGTCTGTCTAAAATGGATAATATTCAAAGAATATATATATTGCATAGACAAACTTATGATGATGTATCAATTAACGTGTCCGCGTCGCTTACACAGCGACATGTATTTGTTGTGGCGAATATGTTAATCTTGCATAATTGCTTAAAAGCGCCCGAGTTGATATTTCTCACAACAATTCAGTTATCTCAACTTATCAGAATTGATCAGTATTCTTTAGACACATTCTAAAGCTTAACTTTTCAATTATAACCGGTCCTATTTACTGCCATCTATATTTTATTTCTTACTTGGTATCTTTTGGATATATTAGGATATCTTGATGTCTATTTTGTGTGTAAATGCTATTTGTGAAATGCTATTTCCATTTCCTCGTTTAGCACTAATTATTACATAAACATATATTTAATTTAAAAATACGGTTTGCGTGAAGCTTAAATACTCATAATAGGGGTGTGATTTCGATCATGATAGGTCGGCTATTCATGTACATAACGGAATCCTTCAGACTATTATTAACCTGTGACCTATGCACGCTTTTGGTAACTTGAGCCCCGGTTTCGCATGATGTCCGCTTCCGCGCATTTACTAAATAGCACAATCAGTGTGGTTGTGTTTGGATCTGGATCGATTAATGTTAATTCTGTGTACGCTTAAAGATATATTTTAAGTTTTTTTCCTGTGCACTAGCAAGTTATCAACATTTATAATAGATACGATATCGGTACGAAACAAACGTGGCTGCGTGTGTGAAAAATGCATTACAACTGGAAATACACGACACACTTTACACGTGCAAGTCAATGACATGTATAAATAAAGAGTGAGCTGCGCCCATGATTTAAACGATAACGGGCATTTTATATTGACGGGGTAAAATAAATCATAGTAGACGATATTTAAGCTGAAATTTAAACTACGCGAAAACAAGCGGTCTATAGTAAAGTTAACATGGGGCGGGTTATACGAGTATTGAAAATGGTCATAAAGCAGACGAATTGTATTTACGAATTAAATCGGCACTATGGGACAACATAATGTAAACATAATGTAAACGAAATGTGCAGGTGTAAGACAGCGTGTGTTTAGGCTGGTAATGACATTAGTATTCATCATTCAGGCGAATGGCGTTGTAAACAATGATGCAATGGTCACGTGGTAAAAGCGTTTTCGGAGACTGGGCCCGTTTGCGAACACGGCAGCAACTCCAATGCCGGCTTATCTATGGAATGTATTAAAGGGATCTTTTCACGGTTTGGTAAATTGACAAAATTGAAAAAAGTTGTTTCAGATTCGCAAATTTTCGTTTTAGTTATGATATTTGTGAGGAAACAGTATTACTGAACACTTACCATGGTCTAATATAGCTAATATATGCTTCTTATGACGATTTAAAAACCTAAAAATTATAAAGCGTTGCAACGCGAAACGATTGAATAATTTGGAGAGTTCTGTTGTTGTCGTTAAATTTTGTGAAACTACAAAGATTGCTCATATAACGCATAAAATACTTCAACTAAGTGTGTGTGGCAGAATAGCCGAGCGGGCTAATGCGTTTTTACTCCAGATTACTATAGGATTCCGGGGGTCACTGGTTCGAGTCCAGCTGCGGCTACTTTTTTTCCTTTTTTAAATTTTATTCTTGATTTTTTACTGGAGCTTTTAAGATCCAATATTAACATTTATCAATATAAAGCATTAAATGACTTATTTCAAAACATGCCAAAAACCGTGAAAAGGCCCCTTTAAATGTTTTTAACCTAGAGTTATACAATTGGTATACGCAGGCATTTCAAAAACCACACGCATTAAGCATTAAACGGCGATATGTTCATTTAATAACTTCAGGGAGTTGTATAGGTTAGCGGAAGTATGGCCAGCTCTCGGCTTTGTCATTTTATCATAGGATTAACATATGGTACTGCATTCGAACATATATTTTGTAAGCGAAATGCTCCAGGGCGGTCTAGCAAAGGCCTGTCGTGGATAAAAGAGCCCCATATATCGGTTATTATGTTATGTTCGGTTTTGTCTTTGGTACCTCAATATAAGCTTGAATCTGTATTGGTCAAGAATATCTCTACGTTGGAATGTATTATCTTTTATTCAGAATCAGTAAATTACAATATATTAAATATATTTAAAGGGCATTTTCGGCGAGCATAATAGTATGGGAACACCAGGTTTTCAGAAATGATGGCGTTTACATATCTGACGTCGGACTCGAACTATTTATTTAGATTCGTTGCGCGAGTTTTTATTAAAAATAGTTTTAAGCATGTCATAGAATTTGGGGGAAAATAAATAAATTTACTTTTGTGTCGGAAATTCTATGTCTTGGAGGTGATCGGAACCATTAAAATTATAAATAGATAAACTTTATATTGATGTACATAGGTCCTGGGGTGGTAAACATAGCATTTTGTTGTTACCTATCACGTAGTGCTCGTATGTGTGAGGATGGCAGAAATGCTTTCAAAATTATTTTCGGGATAGTATGGGTGTTCTATTACTCGCTCGATGGCACGGAATGCTTAGGCGTACCTGGAATAGCTCTTTTTGGCTTTGGAAATTATTGTGACATTGCGAATATTGTAATATATGTTGCATTGGACATTCTACGGTACGGCGTACCGAGAATTAATTTTGCCAGTTGCGGTGGCCTTAGCGATTGCGCATGTACAATATGTTGCGCGGTACGGCGAACCGATAACTTATTTTATCTATTTCCGAACCAGCCTGTATTCGTTGAAATAAGAATTGCATAAATAGATATGAGCATGTTGCGGAGCTCTTGCGAAATATCAATAGTGCAACTGGTGTTGGGCTATCTTAAGAGCAGTACTTCCGGTCGCCTCCTCGACATGCCTCAGTTATAGTGCTAGTCCGTAGCTGAGGTTTATTTACTCTAGTGCTAGTCTGGTGTAAATTATAGTCCGCCTTTTGGTCATTTTATTCCATTTATATTTTTGTATTGTTCCTCTTATATGTTTTCTATTGTTCAAATATAGAATATAAAATGTGTTTACGTAAGGTATCACATTAAAACATTATAATAAATATGAACTGACAACGCTGGCTTTCTTGTAATTATTGTTGTTAATAAATTCGCGTAGAACAAGTGGATGTCGCTGAAAGATCAGGGATCAATTTGATAAGTTGGCTACTGTAACCGAACGTGCATGGCATAGTCAAATGGTAAAGGATGGTTACACTTTGTAATCCGAATAACTATAACCGGATGAATGAATCGAATCTTGGTTAACGAATGGGGTACTGAGCTGCTTTCTGAAATAAACATATATACAATAAATTATGTCGTCTTAACGAATTAAGACATGTTGTCCAGCAATCAAGCGATTAAGAACACATTTAACAATTAAAAAAAATATCGAATATTCCCAATGGTATTATTCCAATCAAAATCTAGACCACAAATACAATTTCATCGCTGCACAAGATATAGACTGCATAACTGCCTTTTCCGACAATTCCGTCAAATCCCAAAGGAATATTGTTCAAAGATTATACAACACTTCATGGCAATCAATATCTAATTCTGATGATTTATTTGCTCTGACCGTCAAATATGGGTTACAGGAAACTTCAGGAAATCTAAAAGACGCTTGGCTGTGAATGTAGTTAGAATTTCAAAAAAACGAAAACCATATGGGTTAATATTTGCATATTTTAATATACTGATATCAAATATGCATTCCTATGTTACTTTAATACATTCTATACAAGTCATCATTAAATGAAACATTAATTAATTATATGTTCTTTGATAGATTATATGACAAAATTTGCAAACTCATATCAAGTCCAAAAAATCACAGATGTTCTGTTGACTTGAAATTACTAACGTTCTAGCAATTAGCATCGGCTGATTCTATGGCAAATATAGACAGACAGACAATTTAATTCGTCTAAGTTGAAATTTAGTTGCTGGACAAACTCTTACCATACAACAGGGTCCTGTATTTATGGCAAGAAACTAATTGTAAAAAAACACACAACAAATGCAATTGGCAAAAAACACATTAACAAGCACAGAAACATGAATAGCACTGGTGTCACATCTTTAAATAGTCAATTCAAAAGCATGTTTGGTTCACGCCGGTTTAAAGGATCTCCCATCTCCAAACATCACACTTAGCCAATACTTATCCATAAAGACTTGAGTAATAAATACACATAAACATTATAGCATCATCAATTTAATTACAATATTATGCAACATAAAAAGTTTATTGTTTTCATTTTGAAGTATTAATACTGCAATATAAAGTTATACATAATGATTCAACAAAAACCGAAGTATATTATCTTAAAAACATTTCAGACCAAAATAGTCCGCTTTCGATGACCAATATACGACAGTTAGAGAAGACTATTTATTAAACTATTGGTACATTGTTATAACTATATTGCAATACAGATTAAAAATACAAGTAGAGTACTAGTGTTCACTATAAGCAAATAAAGGATAGTTTGTTAGTTTTTTTGTCAAAAACTCACATAAAACAAGGTTCAACGTAAAACATGTTTATAAAAAAACATATCGAAAGAGACGCTGTAGGCTGAATCGGCCAGTCACGCCAGGTTAGTATGAATCGTTAACAAAAACGCAATTGCCCATGCACGAAGCAGGTTAAATAAATGTATCTTTTTTTAAGTTGTTTTTGTCACAGTATTTTTTTACAATGGAAATGAGCGTAATAATGTGCATGGCAGAAATGTCGTTCAGATACCACCGCATTGATATCTGCCATTTGCACTCACAAGTGTTGCACAAAAAGTAAAGACAAATGATGACTGTATGGTAATCCTCAACTTTTTGAAGCCCGTTGGTGACATTGTGTCACGTTTTGTTTCAATTGTTGTCAAAACGGTTGTTTCGTACCAATTACATTATAACTATAAAACATATTCAAGGTTACATTGAAAGACAGTATTGATATAGTTGTTATTACCGTTCATATTTCTTTTCATCATTTACATCCTGTGTGTGCACTGTGTGTACGCAGTGCGCGAATATCAATTGGATTTTTGCATAATCTCAGTCAGTTGCGACGCCTGAAAAATGATTGCCTGAAATGTTTGTGACATACAGGAATATTTCTGTCATTAATGGCCATGAATATAGCAGCGTGCGCGTTATTTCTTCCTATGCGTTAGAACTGTCCAGTCGAGCGATACACCGATAGTTGCACTATTGGTAGTGCCAAGCGACATATATGAAGCGGACAACTATATTACAAACGGAGTAGTGTTGATAGGTTTTGTGAACACATGCGCATTCAAACTTATTTGGTTATATCACTTTAATATAGTTCACCGTTTAGAAAGGTTAATCCAACGATTCAGAAGGTGTCGCAGCAATAATCGACAAAACTACATTCATGAATGAGTTCTAATTACATCACAAGAATAATATGAAACAAAACGTTAGCGTAAATAGACGAGTTAAATGTCTACATTTTGATATTCACACACGTGGAACAATTGTGTGGTAGGTCGCAATATATTTCAATTAGGCTAGTGGCGTGTGTATTAGCAATAAAGTGTGGTTAGCACGTAAAAGCCAACATAGTAAATCTCAGGATTTGATATATTTAAGGAAATGGCGTATTTGTTACTTTTGCAACTTATTCGCGATAGACTTTTCTTGATTACTTTTACATAATCATGTAACTCCCATAATCAGACATCGGACACGCTTTCAGATGGAACGACATTTTTCGGTTAGCTGCTTTAGATAAGCCAATTTATATAACGACTGAGTATCAATACCGTTGCAAGGGTTGAAATCGAAATTCGTGCAACCTATTCAAACATCTACCGTTTAGCAAACTCACTGCTATTAGTTTAATTATTTACTAAATTCTTGCTTAAATCAGGGTGAATTCTTGTTGCACGGAACTGAACTTTTGGTGGTACATTTATAAATTTCTTTTGTTTTCGAAATATAACCTACATTTTTCCCTTCAGTTATTCTTCTTTTTGAAAATGCCTTCTGGATATTTCTGACAAACCTTAATTTGACAATATATATAAAATGTTTACAATTGAAGTGATTTCCTTTGTATGTATAACAATTTGGTTAATTGTTTAACATCGGTACGTCATGTATACGCAGCGTACACATATTGTTTTGTATAAAGTTCGTAATGTTTAAATACTTTTAGAAACGAAATTATAATGTTACGTAAGAGAAAGATAATTGAATATTATTATATCGGGATTAAAATAAATTTTCAGAATACTCGTCTGAAAACTAGTTAACCTGCGTATCATAAAAGTATTGCTATATATTCATATGCTTAAGATTCGCAAGTTCGCAGTACAGGAAACTATGCGCATGCACTCATTCCTTTTAAGGACAATACACGGGGACCGAAAGATAATTGAAGATATCATATTTGATATTCAATCCAGAATTTACCATGTTTCGAATATGCTGCAGCTAATGATTTGCAATTGCAAACTAACGAAAACAAGACCCCGGTTATTCATCAAGCATTGGGCTATTTTACTGTTTTTCTTCCTTCGTAGTAATATTATGCGGATATTGCAAGAACAAAGAAGAAACTTTATGTATAGCGTCATTTTACGGCAAAAGCAAAATGACGAATGATCCGCGATAGACAGCAAGTTGGTTTTGTACCGGTAAACAATATTGTCAACGAATATAAATGGAATCGAAATCATATTGAGTAACTTTTTCGGTAATAATGAAAATATGATAATTTTTACAATGTTCAATATTTGAAAAATAATTGTCTATCTATTTAAAGGGATGTGTTTACAGAGTAAGGGAATGTGTTTTAAACCGTATCACCACTAATGCCAGCAATAGCACACACGTGGGTAGTTCAAGTGTTCTCAATTATTTTTTATTTCACAGCCTACAGAAGTATGGCACTTAATTTGTTACAGCTTTTAACAAACTATGGATACATTTTGAGATCATGTCTCAACCAAAATACAATCCTTAGCTGAGTAGCATATCTGTAAAAAAGACAAAATAAATTAGTTTACGTCAAAGTGTATACATGTACATATAATGCATTTTATCCTGAAAACAAACCTTTATAGTACAAAGGTAGAACGCAAAATCATTCCACCATTAAAATATGCGGATGAAGTATGCAATGCCGGATTGAGTAGTGTCAATTATTATGAGATGAGAATATCCATTGTGTAAGCCTTAACTAAATACTGGATGCGACACACCGATAGAATATTTTGTACATGTTTATATTAAGAGAGTTTTGTAGCTTTAAATGTAGTTTGGGTATTTTAAAAAAGACCTTCGATTCGTATTATTGGGCTCGATAGTTAATCGGAGCGTATAAACCAGCGCTTTTAAATGTCACTTTTCAAATAATATCAATACAACTGACTAACAACAAACAGTCATATGTTATCAATCGTGTTGAGTTTTTTTTCTTTGTATCATGTATGCGTACGTTGAGTTATATTTTTAATGCGTTAAATACACGTTGTTTTTTATAAATGTACGAAAATAAAAACCATCTTACGCTCATGATTGTTAATATGGGATAGCGAGACATAATCATAATTTTAAATGTAATAAATAATCGAACAGTGGTAATTAACGTTGGTTATCCAGCAGTATAATGTGTGCTCAATGAAATGATAATACGTGAGAAATAGGGCTCGAATACAGGCACCTGTCCAAAATATGTAGTAATTAGGATTTGTTTATTCATGGCAATTCGTGCTTTATACACGGCTATATTGTTCCAAAAACTTGTGTTAACAGTCCTGTTATATTCAATTTTTTTTTTCAGATACCAATACACGCATTGCTGTTTAATTTGAACTCATGAACTTCATTTTCTAATTTACATTCCGTTTAAAGATTAAGCCGAGCCTCAAAATTATCACACGATATTTGATCTGTGAACATCCGGATGTCTACCAGTGCATTGATTTCAAAAGAGAAAGCCTATCCGAAAAAAGTTCTGGTAAATAAAAGTTGACAAGTGTTTTCCCAATATGCGTGCTAACGGTTACAAATTAATCGCCATGGGATTTTGAAGAATAAAAATGACAAAGCAACTTTGAGAAACCCATAGAGTGCAGAATTATTTTCAGTGACTTCTTAACGTCCATGCAGTAATTATCCCGTTTCTGATTGAAAGTTCTGTGCAAACTGCCAATTAAGTCAATCGGTTTCAAGTGCTTGTGATTAAAATTAGTTACAGTCTGGAAGCGTAGCTGTTTGTATATAACACCTCCCGTTTGCAAACATAATATTTTAGAAAAAGGCGGCTGCATTACGTGAAGCTCATGCCATTCTGAAATATGGTGCGTTACCATACATAGATAAAAATCATTCAGACATATAAATATGGGTACATACCGCGAGAACAAAGCACCTGTTTTTTAAATAAAAAAGATTAAACAATAATTGGTTAATATCAAAAGAGCAACACACACACACTAATGTAACTCAAGAAATATGAGATCAATTAATGTTCATCCGCCAAACTTTTGTTAACGTTTTAAAACACGAGAATTGGTATTTCTCAACATAAATAGTTAAAATAGTATTTGTTATTTTCCTGGAAAATAGAAGACCCATGACTTTAATATTTCTATACCAGATTAACCTTAGATTTATTTAAATTTCTTACAAATGCATGACATATTGTACAAACGTGTCTTCTTATTCAATCATTCTTTAGCATATTTGATAAATGACCATATTTCAGAATGTCAACTGTTGATATTTAAAACAAAAAATCGTACTTTCATAATTCTATTTATAATGTCTCTTTTTTTTTCAAAGAAACAGGATACACAATTTTGCTGTAAAAGATACATATTCAATAACATCCTTTTCATCACGCTAATTGAAATCCTAAAGGATACTTGTCTGGAAACAAGGTTTTTTTAATGGTAACAATGATTAATTTGCGCTCTCGTTAATTTCACTTGTCTGCGAATGAAGCAATTCCTTCAAAGAAAGACTATCAATATCAAATTTTAATTTTTATTTTTATTTTTAAACCAGAAATTTTAGAACAACATTTAATCAATAAAATCGCTTAATCACTTGAATATTTTGATTGTGCTCGGTTGCAAGGTACAATATAAAAAATAATATGCGTTCATATATGTCGCGCCATTTGATTGTTAATTAAAATGTTTAATCACTGCAATATTACTGTCTACCGTTTAAACTACTGTTATGTCCGTTCCAATGCGGCGACTAGAGTTATAAATATTTGTTTATGTTTAATGTCTGTGTTGTTTTGATCGATCTGTATCGAATATATCACTAGCCTTGATGAAAAAGCTACTGTCTGACAATATTTCTTATCATAATGTTCCTGCAGTTTAATGTATTCCTTTGAGTATTTATCCTAAATAATAAATGTCATTATGCATTTTTGTTATAAAACTATACAATACCATCGAAGTGCATACGTAGCATCATGAATCTGTTTTTTTAATTTACTTCATATTTGCTTTATATTTATGTTAATGATATATATCAATTGTTTCTATAGAATGCGATGTACGCTCTGTCCGCACATGTTGTATGAGGGGATCACAAAATTTGTTCTGTTGCATTTTCAAAACACCAGCTCTCAACATAGATGATATACACGTCAGGAATTGCAAATTACCTCTTAGCAAAAAAGGAACATTTACTCGTACACGGTATTGGTAATTTACAACACAAAACAATCGCATGTAATCAACCAAATGCGTTCGTCAATGTGTTCCTGAAAGTTAAAAGTTACACAAATTACTCAAATTAAACGAATATTTTTGCAACATAATTCGTGAAATAAAGTTAACCCATAAACATTCAGTGCAACTTATAGCAATAGCCAAAACTTCAACGCTAGATGTTGTATGTTAACAAAGAATTAACGATAATCAAAATGCTCCAGTTTATATTTCGTGCGACAATATATTCCATGTTCCGAACATTTACGAGCAAAGGCGAGACAGGCTTCGGGCAGCGTCGGAAGAACGACGTATTCATTAGAACTACATTATGCTTCCGAACCTGCACAAAGCCAATCTCGTGTTCATTCGTAAATGCTCGGATGTCGTAGCCTCAAATTCATAAGAAAAATAGTGTGATACAAATAATAAAAACGATTTGTTTTTATTTTTTTAAATCGGTGTTACCGGATCACATTCAGCGTTGAAATGTTTGCTATCGCGATCAGTAAAATTCATTTTTAATGTGTTATCTTTATGTTTCGAAATATTGAATGAACTATTCGTTGATTGTGAGTTTTTGTGGGCTTTTAAATTAATACTTGCATCCTTCTAGAAAATAATTAAAAGCCTATCTGATGTATTTGGTCATATACACGGGCGTTTATTGAGAGTATTGTCCAACGAATGATTCTTAACACACATCTTGTCACCGCTGGCAAACAAGAATATTGAACGTGGTTAAAACTGACGTTGTCTTTCTAACATGATACCCATATTGCACTACACTAAACAGTTGTACTTTTCAGTATAGAATCCATAAATGTAAGTTAATTGTTATACTTTGCGCGTATATATGCTAGTCTTTGAAGTAAGTATGTTATTTGACCTAGCGACGCATGGATATTTATTTAATTAGTTGTTAAAGACTTGTTTGTTAAAATGTCAACGGGTCGATGGTGCCTGTCATCACTCAATATGCATATCATTATATAAAATGGTATTTAGATGGTCATAATAATACTCAGCTTTTTTTCTATTTTTATGAAGGTTAAAAACTATAGCAATGATATACAACGCACGTGTAAATTCAATAAAAATATTGACAGTATTAAGAATCTAACAAAAGTGAATCACAAAACGTCAAAGAACTCGTCCATTAAAACGTAAATGCAAATGTCCTTGGGTATTGTTGGCGTCGTCCTGGAGGGAGGGAGTTGGGAGAGCTTTAGACTGAAGTTGTTTACGCAACAGACATCTAAAGGCTCAATCCCGGGTTCCGGCACGAACGGAACAGTTCGGCGGCTGACAATTTTTTCAGTCAGGTTAATAAATATAATAAAGCTTTATTTTATGTAGACATTTTAAAATCCATTTTACTACAATTAAACATTTTTATTAAAATTAATGGATGCAACGTTAATTAAAATTTCGTACATCACTTAAATATCTTATAAAAAATACACGTGTTTTTATATTAACAAATAAATGCAAACAACACATCTATTATCCATGTATTTTTATGGTTGTCTATCATAGGCCTATCCCTACCACATATAGAGCGCAAAGCGCGACACGTATTTTTGATTGTAACAATGAGTTGCGATAAAGGAAGCAGCCGCTTATCAAGGAGGAGCTGT
The DNA here is from genome assembly GCF_020536995.1 of Dreissena polymorpha. Lineage (NCBI taxonomy): Eukaryota > Metazoa > Mollusca > Bivalvia > Myida > Dreissenidae > Dreissena > Dreissena polymorpha. Next base: position 38,628,716 of record NC_068361.1, on the reverse strand, counting down.
GTCCAAGCAACCCGTTTCCCTAGAGTCAAGCACTCCTCGGAGTTGTTTTTTTTAAGAACCACATATAGAGCGCGAAGCGCGATACGGATTACTATCCAGGTGGTATGGACCCTTTAGCATTATCTAACCATTACGTCCATAGTTATCTTCCTTAGAAGTTGAGACATTTTGAAATCCTTGTTCGAAGTCCAAAATTTTCATCCGATTGTTCCCTGTTCCCAAACTTTCACAGGTTTTTTTTATCAATGAGGACCAAACCCAAACTGAGCAATATCGGACCATAAGTCGAGAATTATGTCTCTTTGAATTTAAAAATAACAGTGAAAAACTGCTTGGTTAGGTGATTATGTCATTTTCATCAGATTCTTTACAAACTTACAGTGTCTTCATATCAATGAGCATTTTTACCTCATTTAAAATGAGAAACATTGAGACAATAAGTCCAGATTTTTTTCTATTAAATTTGACAAAATAAACAATTTCCACTTGTTTATAAGATTTCACAACTTTCGTCTGAATCTTTCCAAACTTGTTAAGTGTTTTTATACCAGTATTACTCGAACCCTATTGAAAATGATGAATATCGGAGCAAAAAATCTATTGCGATCTTTTACTGAATTTCAAAGTATTGTGAAATGCAGCTTCTTTATACAATTAACAATTTTCATTCATTTTTTTTCAACCTTTTACAGTGTTTTCATATCAATGATTACTCAACCACTGTCGTAAATGAGCAACGTAAGAATAAGTTCAGAATCATCACCCCTTGAAGTTGAGAAAAATGTAAAATTACGCCTACAAGATGAAGCAGATTTTTTTAAACCTACAGAGTTCTGTTCCATTAATGAAAACTGCAAACGGATACCAGTAAAAAAAAGGAAACCAATGTTAATAAAATCAACTATGAAATATTTGGGGGTTAGAATACAAAATCATAGATTATGGTTATTTGGGGGTTATAACACAACATCATAAATAAGGGTTATTTGGGGGTTATAACACAAAATCATAGATAATGGTTTTACAAGTATCTTTTTCTATTTTGTTTAAAATAATCGGCCAATATATATATATTTACAGTAAAATAAAATCGTTCCATGTATCTTCATTGAGTGCCTTTTACACTGAAACTCCCGACGCCCTTTGATGCTTTGCATCAATACTTATCTTGTTCATATATTGAGCGAAAGTAAAGCCGATATTACAAGGACTTACACAACTAAGCTTAAAACTGACGTAAAGTTTCACTTGACAGCTGAAACTTACGGCCCCAAACAAGACTCAGGGAGATATGACAAGTTGGCTTAACAACGCAAAATAAAATGTAGCGAATGTGGGACACAGACCAGTCGTTTTGTGTGTGTTATACATCACAAATGGCGAACGTTGTTGTACTAGAAAAGCAATTCATTTATTTTAATTGCTTTTGGTTATGAAACATAGCATTTTCTGACCTTTTTCACTTATAACATGACCAAATATTAAATTGTTCAACGGCGTCAAACTTTAAACTTAACTAATCGTTTATGGTCGAACGATTAACATATTTCTTCCGAATATCAGTTGTCGAGATTTTATATGCAATTTAAGTTTCCTATTCCCAAAGACATTGTACCGGATATCAATCCCAGATATAATTTCATTTCTGACAAACTGATTGCTATGCCTAAGGGTAATTCCTTCCAACAAAATACCGCGTAGCATTGAATGTATGAAGAAGATTAATTAAATATTGCCATTAAAAACTCACATTTTCCACTTCGTGGATAATCGTTTGCACCTAGATAAATGTGTGAAAAAGACAAATGCTTCCTTTGTTCTTTTAACACATAGATGAAAAAAGCTCGTTAAATAAAACATATATCTATAACTAGACCAATTGTATGTGGTTTCTTAAAAAATACATTCAAAATTAATAGTACATTATTTTTCTAATATTCAACAACAATATTCTCTGCATGTAATAGTTAAATGTATTGACCGTTACGTTTCTTAAGATACACAACTGTATATAATTATTTTGTATAATGTTATTTAATAAATATATATTTAGAAACAGCATCATATGAAAAAGCATTACATGCGTTTGTTAACTGCCACAAATGCCCACACATAGTGTCATATTAAACATTCAGAAGCTTTAGGATCCGCAAAGTTCAATTTTAATACAAGAATTTAGACATCCGGATATTTTTAGAATTTTTGTTATATGTTTTTGCTCATTCAAATAAGGCTTCGTATCGCTAAACCGTATGTACAGTGGTACTCCAAGATCAAAGCGATTATTTATTAACGGGTGTCATAAGTTTTGACATAGATGTAAAAGAGATATCATTATAATTGATTCATCATATGATAACTCATCTGATAATGGACGATATAACTCGTTCAAATGCAATATCTTAAAAGCATATCATATATAAATGAAACACATAAACAACTAATATATTGCACACGACAAATCTGCAACGTGTTCATCGTGTTTCTAATTGCTTAGTATTGAACATGTTAATCTAAGAACCCGTGTATATCATAGATGGCATGTGAGGAACAGGCCTTGGCTGAGAAACGATCATCATATTGGAATCTATTAATTGCGAAATCAACTCCACAACAAATACTCATATGTTCTTATAATTAAAACCACGAAGAAAACGAAATATCGTTCAATGAATTGACACGAGTAAAGATAAACATATGCATGCTGATATTCAAAGTGTTTCTAGGAACTAAGATTGTGCGACCTAAAGAGCGACAGAGAGGCGAATAGACAAAAGGATATACAGAACATCAGATCAGCGAATTCCTGTAAACCTATAACACCAGTTACATGTGTTAAATCATGAAATTTATTTACTTACAATAACCAAGATTTGTTATCGTCCAACGCACGGGACTTTCGGAAACGGTCCCGACGACTCTCCGGAGAGTTTTGTACGGAGGCAACAGACCAAGCGAGGTAGATGGAGTCCTTCAGCATGGGATCCAGACCACTGGTGCCACTAGTGCCACGAGTGCCAGGCAGCAGGTTCATGGAACTTATTTTTCGGACGCCACCCAATTTGCGTTTTAGCCTGTCTATCGACTTGTTAAATGACATGACGGCACGTTATGTATTTTTTAAGTAGAATATAATATACACAGTATACTATCGGCTAATAATGTTACCGAATAAAGGAAGTGAGATGTAAGTTGCGCATGTCCTCACACTCAAACACATTATTTGTAAAAGATAAACTTTTATGGGGCTTTTCAGTGCGCACTTCGGCGTTTATAAATACAACTCTCACCTCAGAGGTCAGAGTATAATATCAGTCATTAAGAAAATGTTCTTCTTCATTGTTTGAAAGACTATTGACAAGACAATCTCGATTTCACGTTACATTCACGTACTATTACCTTAATCCGTACACAATCCTGTTAATATAACGAATTCATAGTAGTGCACATCAGACTCTCATATATATAATTCGTTGTAATCTAAAATGCGTGCACGTATGTGACTAGAATCACTTAAAGTCTTTCAGTCTAACGATTTGATACGATTCAGTGGATGACAAAAGCTTTCAAATTCATGCAAGAAATTTGTAACAAAGGAATCCATGTCATCGGAACCAATGTTACGTCTGACAAGCTTCTCCGACTACCCGACTGTATGTAAACACCTTGTCCTATGACGCTGCCTTGTCAGTCATTTCCAAACCCTGATTATTCATAGAGAGAGCTTTCAGGTCTTGTAGTAAATTATATGTCATTCATTAAGAGCGAGAATGACGAACGTTGACATCTCGAAAACAATGTAGGCAATACATTTTAAAACCGTACGTATTATGCACATGTATGCGTGCGTTCTTTTATGTTTTGCCGTAAAACTAATCAGTTGTGGTGATTGTTTAACAAAACATAGAGACTAATTTTACCATGCGGTTTTTCAGTTTATGTAAACATCTGTTAACAGTGATTGTTCCATTATTAAGAGGCATGTACGATATTGTCATCTGAATAATAAATCCATGTGGCTTTCGGCTACCTGAATCAATTTATGTAATGAATTTAATGTATCACTTAATTTTAGAATAGAACGCGCTTTACTTAGGAAATATGGCTTCATGTTAACATAACATTGAATTGATCGTTTTCATATTTCTTTCACGACCAACATTGTTTTACGAGAATATCAATCACCCATAAAGAACAACAGAACACACACACGCTAGTTTGTTACATTTTTTTATTTCATATTTGTGTATAGGTGGCCCTGTACACATTGATTATCATACGGATGAAAACACGTGCAAATATCAACCCTTATTAATAATAATTCTGTACATACATTAGAAAATTAAAATAAATTAAAAAACGGAATAAACGAAACATTTTACAAAATGGAGGGATAGTGTTTCATATTTATATGGTACAATTGAGTTTAAAGGAAGAATGTGCGATCATGAGTATTGATTCGGTGGCTTCAGCTTTCTCGACCACGTAAATAACATTATGTTGTGCTACTCAAACCACATTAGATAGTGTTTTAAGCGACATAGGCTACAACGAATGCTTTCTTATGAAAGAACCACTTGCGATTATCTAACCAATCTATATTACGGCCGTATTTCAAATTGAATAAACGAATATTGGAGGGATTTCTTCTAGAGCACAAGACCATCGCTAATTGACCAACGCCAAGTCATTTCATTACAATACTGCTTACCAAATATATCCCGCTGTTAACTTCCAGAAAGGAGACATTTTTGGCGTACATTCGGCTATAAATAACTATATAAATATATATTACTTTCCTTGTTTTCTCTTTATCAATATGTGCTTGCCAATTTGATCACGCTTTATATTCAATATTGCTTACAATATTAGCAATTTTGTGTGTAAAACTTGCCACGATATCGAACAATATATTTGCTCGCAATTCATCCTAGATGCAAACTGCATGGTTTACCTGCTTTTGACCAAAACGAACGACGTGTTACTGTGTGTTATTTTTGAAGTCTTTAAGAAATTGGAATCACTTAAAAAATAAAGGAAAATTAATTATGCATGCTGACGATATTAATGAAACACAGTGTAAAGAAACTGACTTCTTTCAAGTACAGTTTATTACTCTAAAAGATACAACATGTATCATATGATCAGAATGTGCACGTCTGCAAAATAGACACGTTTGGTAAAGCGCTTTGCTTCATGCTGAAAAATCTGTGTCAATGTTAACGTAATCAAATATCCAAACAAAATATAAACCGTCATTTAGTGTGTCATCTTGATAGCTATTTTTTTAATAGTTAGCTGCTAATATCTGCTATTTCAAACAGACCAAATGCAAAATCCCGTTAATGCCTACTACATAAAACTAGAGTTGCGTATGGTTTGTATCAATCAGAAAATCAACCACTTTACGACTGGAACAAACGGCAATAATTCAGCATAGACATGTCGAGAGCAAAGATGGACAACACTAAAGTTTAATTGCGGACGGCTTGGTTTTTTCATTGTTAATATTAACTTTAAACAATTTGAATTAAAATAAAATAAAAAATTGTGGTAAATTCCTAGAATCAGTTTCAATTTAATATTAAGGTGGTGAAATATTCATATTATTATAACTCACAGTCAGAATAAAACACAAATGGTACGAGAAGTATATTGCATTGCTAATATGGTTCGCATTTTAATGTTTATCATGCATTAAAACATTTTACAACAAAAACAGTAAATGCTATAATGTATGTTTTACAATTAAATAACGCTTCCAAAATATGGTAGTCTATGTTGAAGTGATTTTGCACCAATAAAGTATGGTTCTACATGTAAATATTGTTATAAGCATTCAATGAATGTTCAACAACTAATAATGTTAAGTTTGTGTCATATTTCCGTTAACAGCCCTGGTTTATATAACGTTACATTATCGTATGTGGTAATGTGAGTTATTGAAATAAATAATAGTGCTAATATCTTTATTCTTCTATGTGTGCATGTTGTTTTGAATGTGCTATTTCGTATTGTTTTGGCACTTAGTCACTTGCCTTAAATAAATGACCAACACATTATAAAAAAATAAGAATGCAAAACTGCTCCAGCAGCTGGAGTTTCACATTTTCACAAAAGTCGAAAATGATTTCTAAAAGTTTGCAAATAACGCGTATGTGTGTAATGAAAACTATCTAGAGAAATAGAGAGCAGTTCTTTAGGTACGTTTGTTCGGTAAGTTTTAGATCAGTATTGTTCTCCATACAAAATAAATACAGTGTTACATGTTATATGAATACTATTAACATTGTGAAAGGTAGATATACAAACTAATACAAATTTGTGAATTAACTTTATTTTTTAACGAATTTCAAAGTATACCGTCGAAAGTATAGACCAATCGAGTTTATAGATAATGTATTCTACATCAAGGTAACATTATTCACTGTATTTTGAACGTCTGGAAATATCTAAATTGGAAAATCACCAATTATATCTGTTTTGTTACGTTGTCTTTTATTGAATGCTTATAATGTTTACTAACATATGTACGCAGTTTTTGGTTGAATTAATGTTTATACTGTTTTTGACTTTTAATCAGTGGTTTTGAAATTTGACAAATTTTTATTTGATTTGTACACACTAATGGCAAAATATTTGGACGCGGTGATTTAGAAATATTTGGTTATCATTAATATTACGGAGACGACTATTGGATTTGTGGTAAAGGTAGCAACTATTGTAGCGGTGGATAGCGATGACGGTGATGGTGTGCAGCGAAGGTGGTCGTGATGTCAGGTTTGATGTTAGTTTTTATGAATCTCAACAATCCTCAACAACACACAGCTAATTGGCATATGTGCAATTGCGAATAATTTGCTGTTGTTTTCTGTTGTGAATCGTTTTTGTACGCAACAAAAGGCAAGACGCTTGAATACGAAATATCTGTATAAAGGACTTAACAGTAAACGACCGCTTCACATGTCAGCCATTTTGTCCTATTATTTGCCATATACACTCAGGGCAAAACTACCACGGTTGATGCAAGGACATTCCTGTCTGTCTAGACACAGCAGACATTTTGTATAAATAAAGAATACTACATTTAAGAGTCTCGATATGTTTTATGATTACTCATGACGGTTCTAAAAATAAATTGTGTACGCCTTGTAGCCTGTATTAAAGTGAACATTTTTTTCAAAATGCAACGAAGCATTCCTTTCAATAACAAAAAAAGTGAAATAATGACTAATTTGTTCTTTTCTACAGACAATGAAATTGATGCTCGAACATGAACATTTGATATATTGAGTAGTCTTTCTTTACACGCCTGCTGTGATTTAGTCCGTTACATTTTGTAAAACAAATGCAGGTGCTTCTTAAGTTTATAAAAGTCAACCCACTAACTTATACATTTTTAGAAAAAATTCATTGAATTAGTATTGCCATTAACATATAGAATTTTACGACTCAATCTCTCTCTACAGCTCATGACGTTTAAAACAGTATAAATACAGAATTTTATTCTTTCGGACAATTGAACGTGTAATTTCTTAATGCCAACCCATGAAATTAGTATATGGTTTATATCGCTTAAAAAAAACTTTAAAATAAATAAATAAAAACAAACTTATTTGATATCTTATGCAGTTTTGTGCCAATCACGTGACAAATGATGTCCTAAATATACCTACAGAAAAGCAGGCAGCTTAAATACTGATATCGCTATGTCCACAATTTGATCATGGTTGCAGAATTGTCTAATTATCAAAAGAGAGACGGTAATATGAGTTCTAAGTTAGTAGTCTGCTTTTTATTCCACTCCAACAGGTTTTGCCACTAAGAACACTACAACCCACTTTTAACGATATATTTGCAACAAAATATTTCGTTTTAAGCACAACCAGGCTATCGAACGACTCGGCATTACGCCCTAAATAAGTATTGAATCATCCTATATTCGACGGCTAAGTTCGAACACATATGATGCACTAATGTGAAGTCGTAAGTTGTAGGTTCTCTTTTCGTCACTTAAACGGCATTTTTTGTTAACACTGATCCAACTTAAAACCTCGCCTAAAGTGACATTATTAACTAAATCTTTCCTCTTAAGCCCTATTTGTCTATCCGATGATACGGAGTTAAGCCCTGAATTCAATCATCGAACATTAATTGATAAGTATTTAATCATCCTATATTCGACGGCTTAGTTCGAACACATATGATGCAGTAATGTGAAGTCGTAAGTTGTAGGTTCTCTTTTCGTCACTTAAACAGCATTTTTTTTTAACACTGATCCAACTTAAAACCTCGCCGCCTAAAGTGACATTATTAACTAAATCTTTCCACTTAAGCCCTATTTGTCTATCCGATGACTCGGAGTTAAGCCCTGAATTTAATCATCGAACATTAATTGATTGCGTTCTAGCATGCAGGACCACTGCTTGTTGACATAAGTAAAGTTATTGCATTTCACTATTTTATTTTGCGTCACCATGCTACCCAAGCCAATCCCAAATTAAGACAAAGTGCACGTAATAGAGACGATAAATTACTTAAACGGGCATTTTCACAGAGTGGGGCATGTATTAAAGTTTGTCATTAAATGCTTTATATTGATAAATGTAAAATTGTTATCTCAAAAGCTCCAGTAAAAAACAAGAATAAAGTTAAAGAAAAACTAAGCAACACTAAACTGGGCTCGAACAATTGACCCCTTGAGCCCTGGAGTAAAAAGTCTATCGCTTAGACTACTCGGCCATCCGTGTTCTTACAATTAGTGATGTATTTTATACTTTATATTTGTTGTGTTTGGGTAAACAAACGAAGTGAAAAGCATATAATTTCAGTGGCTACTTTATTATCATTCAACGATAGAAGCAATCAATGCCTAACAACTAACTAACCAGATCAGAAGTCAACATGCAGTTATGAAGAGCATGGGGCGGGGCGTTGCTACGCTTCATTTACAAGTAGGCGTGGCGTAGCGGCATTATCTAAATACACAACAATATTAACAATAACAGGACATCGTTTCGATTTGCAAAGCTTTATAATTTTAATGTTTTTAAATCATCAAAATATGCATGAAATGGATATTTAAGAGCATGGTAAATGTTCTGTATTAACTGTTTACTCACAAATAACCTTTCTTTTAAATTTTGTAAATTTACGAACACGTGAAAAGGCCCACAAAAGGTCCAGTCGGCAATCTTTTGTACAGCAAACTGCTGACCAACTATGCATAATATCTTTATGACGCTGCTAGGGTGTGTTTCGTCTCTTTGCGGTTAGATGCAATGAAATATTTTGCTTCTTGAACACCATTAACAATAACATCAGTCGATAAGCTGTCCCAATATGCATGCGCGAGTCTCATTCTATTTCACCACAGGACACGGTTAGTCGACTACATGAAATTCCAACATTGTGAACCATATATTCAAAACCCGCGTTGTCTACATCTGTTACATGCGAGCTAGTTACATTAAGCCTCGACACTTTAAAATAATATATTGCTACAACAAAAATGTGAAACAATTACACATACTGAGGATACGAGTAGCTCTAACGAATCACGGTATTACTTAAAACGTAGCTGTATTTATTGCCGATTAACTTACGTTTGAACCGACCGTCGTCTAAAGTGTTCTGTATTAAAAAATTATATGGTTAAACAAAAGACTAGATTGCAGTTTTTTGTCTCAAACAAATAACATGTATGGTGTTCGTATGTTAAAGGCAATGCATGATTAATTTGTGACTATATATTTTTCCATTTTCTAGTATGAACATTCCGTAAAACATGAAATTATAAACCGTTTTCGCTAGATGCCTACTGGTTTGTTTACATCTGCAACGATTTAACAGTCTAAGAAAACAGTCTAAGAAATGTAAATTAAAGCTGACATGTGTTTTCCCAATATGCGTGACCACGACTGAAAGTTAATCTCCATAAGGGTCGAACGAATACATATATGATAACCATTTTGTGTAACCAATAAAGCAAGTTTCCAAGAGCTCCGGACTTCTGTGCTGTAGTTATATATACATTGAAGGGCAAGATTGAATCGCCCATCACACTTAATATAATTTTTGGAAATCATTTAGGGCTTGGATTTAGTTGCTTGTTAAATAACTTGTTTTTATTTACCCAATGTTTGCCGATGCGTTAAGACTAATATCACCATGCACATTGACTGAAACATAAACAACGCCAAGCATCAGTATTATCAATACTAAACGCGCACTTTTCGGTAATTATATTTTTAGCAGCTATGGAATCAAACTAAGTTTATGAAACAGTTAATTTTATTATACTCATTGATTACGTAAGTCAACTACGTGTCAAGTATGGGCTGCTTTCAATGCATACACATTATTGGGCACAGTATTGGACACTAAAAGCAATGCGCATATATATATGAATTCACTATTTTAAACAAGTGTTCAACAATTGCTAGTTGAAAACACGAACAATAGCAAAAAAATATACATTTCTGCTTAATGAGCTAAAGAAACCTATATGAAACTAAATTTCTTTTTTAGTTTTGTCCGTTTCGGATTGTGACAGCTTTACCCGAATATTCAGCTGCTAAAGCCGTGTTATTCAAAAGCGAGCCGAAGTAAAACTTTATGCATGCGTCTATTGTTTGACCACCCTGAGGATATATTCAGAGGATATTACAAAAACGCAGTAGACAAATTGTTGAGCATCACTTGGCGGCTTAAGCAAACGGCGATGATTTACTGGAGCAATATTGGCAGAAGACAATAATATAGAAAAATTGCTTGTCTTTGCGCTGTTAACCGATATATTTATTTGAATAAATATGCCCTAGATACAGAAACATCGAGTTGATTAATTTGATATTCACCGAGCAAATGTGATCCATGTTGCATTACAAGGATGATACAAACACTTCAGATTATAGTCAGAGTGTTAAAGTAATTTAAAAGGCTTTTATTTGTATGCATGGTTAATATTTGCTTTATATTTGGTCGATGTCTCAATGGAAAACGCTGTATTGAACAAAAACATTATGCAATCTTAATTTAAAAACATCAAGTCAGTTGATATAAGATTGTTAGTATTATGTCCGAATGTTCAGCAACAATCGTTTTCAAGTGCAAACCGACTCGAAGCAAAACTTCGATGCCGTTTTTGTGTAGTGTTCCTCAACCTGGAATAATATTACAGTGATGTTACAAAAACAACGAAGAACGTGACTGCAAAATATCAATTGATGGCTAAAGCTTGCGGCATTGTTTTAGCACAGAAACGTATCATGTATAATTATTTCATACAGAATGTGTATGCCATAACACAGTGGATTATATAAAATTGAACCAATATGGACTGAGCAAACGTCAGATTGACTTATTGCTTTTGGTGGTAATGGATTAGCTTGGAAGATAAACATGTAGATTGATAGGTTTTTTTTCCTGAGTAAACAAGTTTACACATTCACAAACTGACCTGTTGTTATTGTTTTCTTTTACAACATCAAATACATAAAATCTATGTGGACAGAATAAACTGAAACTTTATTTTTTTGCACACATACATTTCATAAATTAAAATATATATATATATATATATATATATATATATATATATATATATATAGGATATGGCACGAGTTATCATATCATACCATATTTTATTAAACGAGTTCAGGAGTTTTGTTAGTAAGCGAGCCTTTGGCGAGCTTATTTACTAATTTCCTGGACGAGCTTAATAAAATATGGTATGAAATGAAAACGAGTGTCAGATCTTTTTATTACATGCTTTAAAATAAGCATATTAAATAAATATTTACGGAAACATAATTATAAATCCCGAATGTTGTTTACATTCGGTGACGTCATTTGACGTTGCAACGTCATTTCAGCAAAATAACAAAATGCGATTGGTCGATAAACGAAAACTAAGCCAATGAAAACGCTTAAAAATGTTGTATTACACATGTGACATATAAAAAAATATGTAATTGTTATATAACAGGGGAAACAGGGTATAGCATGTGATAAATTTATTCATACTCTTGTTGAATTGTGCAAATTCATGCACGCAAGCATACCTTAACAATGGTACGATGACACCATTAAATCACATTGAATTAAACAAAATATTATTGCATAAATTATATCTGCAAATGTATAACTGCGCAAAGGCAAAATAAAAGATCATTCACTATAAACAGCTCAAGCGAAGAGCGGGCTATTTTATTTGTTGTTCGTTCTTACTTTATGCAAATAGATATCAAATGAAGATTTCATATATAATGTTAGGCATGTTCAAACTAGCGTGCAATAAAAGCGAATCATCAATTATGGATAGTACGAGTTTTAAGGTTATACTTATGTATACATAAGTTATCTTGATTTGTGTTATATAGTATGGGGATGTTTGCGAGTTTAAATGGAAGGAAAATTTATAATAAACACTGTTTTGGTGGATTCGGAGCATTTCTTTGAAAATATGTTATCCGTCATCTATGTAATTGACTTTATTTCGCGCATTGTTAAAACACGTCAGACAAGAACGCTCTTTGAATGTGAATTAATAAAACCTTTTGGTGATTTGAACGAATACAAACCGTACACAAACTGTCTCAAAAAGTGCAATATTGTTTACATATTATTTGCTGGAAATATATGTTAGAGGTAGTTGTGTTCATGTGAAAACTGAAACGGAATCAACCGCTTTGATTATCTGACCATCTTAGGTTATATAAGGTCTTTGTATATTGCGCGTTTAAAAAGACAGCAATATCAATTCTTTTATTTGACGAGAAACATATATTTTCTCAAACAAAATTCATTAGCATATATGTAGACACATTTACTCGTCCTAAAATGACTCACCCTGGGAAATGAGTCATGGCCTATACTTGACATCGCAAAATTGAGTCCCGTATATTGAAATGTCGTGTTTTGTGTTCATGCATATCCAAACGCGACAGTCTCATTATACAATGACGTTTTTGTGTCATATACACTTTAAAACAACATGTAAGGCTTTCACATTAAATATATCCGAAATCGGTGGCATTGACCTATTGATAGAAACATTAATAAATCTAATTATATGTATATGAGTATTTTACTTCCATTTGCAAACGACGCAAGTGCTAACTTCAAATGCATTTACAAACGTAAACCGACAGACATTTTTGTATATAAGGGCATACCATTTGGTTAGGACCAAACATATTAAGTTGAATTACTTACAAAAAACGGTTAAAATTTAAGTATGTAAACTGTCAGACTCGTCCTATAAGAATTGCATTATCACACTGTGTGCAGTCTTTACATTTCGAAGGAATAATCAACGTCATTTCTGTTTATAAATTAACAATGCCTGCACGCAAATGGTATCAACAATAGTGTTTTACGCTTACTGGATAAGTCCCAAATATGTAGTTGAAGTTGTTGTAAAAACTTAATGATTAAACAATGAAAAAAACTTTCATATCGTAGAAAGCTATTTACGAGTTTCAAATACATGTATTTTCAGTCTAATTGCGTCGTCTCAATGACTTTAGCCATTTCGTTGAGCAATCGACTGACCATGTCAATCAATTCAAAATCATTATATCCTATTTCCAATGGCAGTATCTCAAATATCATCTGCATCTTATGTCATTACGGCGAAAGATTAAAATTTGATAACTTCCTTTTCATCTAATTTACCATAATCCCCAAGGGCTATTGTAAGAGATTATATATTACGACATGACGGTGAATGTCATAGTATTTCATATTTTGTTATGTCCATTAAATATTGGTTAGCGGAAACTCCAGAAAATGACGCACACCAGCTTATGCAGTTAGTAAGTAGTTCAAAGAATCACTAAATATGTGGGTGAATGATGGCGGAGGATCAATTATCGACATGAAATGTACATTCAAAGGTTATTTAAAGGGATCTTTTCACGCTTTGGTAAATTGACAAAATTGAAAAAAGTTGTTTCAGATTCGCAAATGTTCGTGTTAGTTATGATATTTGTGAGGAAACAGTAATACTGAACATTTACCATGCTTTAATATAGCCATTATATGCATCTTTTGACGATTATAAAACCTAAAAATTATAAAGCGTTGCACACGAAACGATTGAATAATTTGGAAAGTTCTGTTTTTGTCGTTAAATTTTGTATAACTACGAAGATTGCTTATATAAGGTATAAAATACGTGAATCATGTGTACTCGGCGGAATAGCTCAGTAGGCTAAAGCGTTTTTACTTCAGGACTCTGGCAGGACTCCAGGGGTTAATGGTTCGAAACCTGCTCCGGGCAATGTTCTTTTCCTTTTTTTAATTTTATTCTTGATTTTTTACTGGAGCTTTTACGATCCAATGTTTACATTTATCAATATAAAGCATTTAATGAATAAGTTAAAAAATGCCAAAATCTGTGAAAAGGCCCCTTTAAGGTATTCGAGAATATTAAGGGAATCACATCATCCATCGATAATTGTATTTTTTTACGTGTTATAAGTACTAGCAGTCAGTATTTGTTTTGGTTTTGATACTTTAAGACAATCTTTAACCATAATTGTGCATGCTTCCTGTAACACCCTGGATATTAAGAAATTAGGTATCTTCTGGGCAAACTCCTTTACTTGTCGTTTTGTTATTGTGCTGCTTTTATCCAAACTACAAAAGAACCCTTATAAATATATTTGTTTACATCTTAACACACATCCTATACAAATAATGTTCATTATTTAAGCATCAAACGTCGTACAACATAGTTATTGTATATACAATGGCACCAACATTGTAAAAAAACACGCATACAATGAAACGAATTACGTGCCTAAACATTTCAAGACCTATACATATATTATCAAATGGTTAAATGTATATCAGACATGTGAACGATGGATAAAATGTTACAACAAAACATCACATATTTTATATATTTAACTAAATTGATCATCAGTTATAAAATAACATTACCAAATAAAATTATATTGACGTATATCTGCATGCTAAATTGTACATAAATAAATCATATATTAATTGTATCCTATACAAGTTAATAACCGACTACTGTTATTTTTACATGTATTTAGGTTTAAGAAAACTGTAAAGTTTTTCTAACAGAGAGTTTTATATTTATTAGTTTCACGCAGCAGAACATCTACTTGGTTCTCGGTATAAGGTCGTGTGGAGACTTAGTTTGGTTAAAAGCGGGAACTGCGACATTCTATTTTGTAGTTCAGATACGTCCGGCTTTGTGTTGATCTTGTTTTTCATTCAAATAGTGTCACTTTATCTTTGAAGAATCTTTCTGGATATATTTGCAAGATGTGCTTTCGATTGACAATATTTATGCATTGGTTGCTTCCTTTTTTCAAATTCATGATTGCTAATTTTATAGCATAATACTGGCGCATATGCTACTTATTTTTTTTTTCATTTTTCCAACACATTTTATTTCCAATTGCAAACAAGTACATATACAATATAAATTGTAAGAATAATGATTTGCAATACGACACAACAAAAAGAACAAGCATATTATGCAATACCAACTCGTATCTTATGTTATTTAAAGTAGTTGTCAACAACAGACAAAAACATATAAGTTAGTGAAGTCTCTTGAAAACTGTACAATTACTAGTATATGAAGTTGTGTGTTGGAAAGAAAGAAAAACATGTACAAAGTACATAAAGTGATTTTTTTTTATTCCAGTTTGTAAGATCAACCAATAATGTGTACACTGTTATAATTAACGGATGAAAAAACATAGAGAAGCAAAAGTAGGTACATATATATCACAAAGTACATAATAAGGAAAACAAACAACATCGTTCAGTGTGAAAATACAAAAAAAGAATGTGTACATTGTAATAACATATGAGAAAAGAACAGAGAAGCAATAATAGTTGCATATAATTATAGTATATAATATATACGTCCTACATTTTATTTGAATAGCGGTACACTTTAAATAGTATTTGTAAACAGTGGTTTGAACTACAACAATTGTCAAACATAAATTCTAAGTTTGAAGAACATATAATCAAACTGTTCTCACTCACTATCAAAGGAGTCTAACTTAGTTTGTGAATTTGATATTTTTCTCAAGTTATCATACTCATACTTAGTGTATATCTTGGCTCCTGTTATGCTTGGAATGCATTTATTCATTTTACACTTATACTAGTATAACTTAATAAACAGAATAATGCCTCGGTCACATTGTCACGAATCAGAGCTACGAACGAGCTACGAATACTTTTCGGCACAGTTCGTAACTATCCTTACTGAACCGTGGCTCTCCGTACTTGATCCGTGATCAGTCGTAGTAGGTTTTAGATGTCCGTAGCGACTCTTGACAAATTTTGAACATGTTCAAATTGCTACGAATTTATCGACCGTAGCGTATCCGTAGCAGTCCTTACTAAACCGTACTGATCCGTACTAGTTCGTAACGACACCGTAGTCGTCCGTACTTTTTCGCCCAGTCCCAAAGATTTTCAAGGACTTCTACGGATTGATACGAAGCACTACGAAGCGTTACGGTTACGCCACATATTAGCTATGGTTATTCCACGGATATACTATGGAAAGCCACGGTTCTAGTTCGTTGTACTACGGATAGGCAGGAATTTGCACGATCTTGTACGATGTACTACATATAGCACAAACCATTACGGACATGTACGGTCCACTACAATAAATTACTACTGAAATACATCATTGAAATTATAAATCAACCGTACTTGCATTTGTTGAGTTCACAATCTATAGCCGCCAGCAAATTACGTTTGAGATAAATTTGTTACACTTGGATATTGATATGGCACCATATGCAGAGGCCGTAGTCGAGCTGCTTGACGATATGCACAGAGGTTATAATGATTCAATAGCGTATAACTAGTATAGCTTTGTGCTAAAGGTTACGTATTTTAAAAATATTACAATTGTAACATACTAGTAATACGTTTTGTTTTTATATTCGCAGGTAAGTGTCTGCTTCATATGCCTTTTGAATCTGGCTCTTACTTTTACGTGATTTAATAATTGTTAAATTAATAGCTTACACAATAAAATACAAAATTTATCATACTTTCCTAAGCATATTCTATATTTGTACATTAATAAAACATACTTTATCAGGTCAGAGAAGACAAAGGAGGTGATGGATAAGAGACTGGCTTTTAAGACGACCCGATCTCGGCCAATACGAGACTTTGATGGGATCACGAAGAACCATATCTGTTTCAGACAGTCCATCAATCCAGATTTGAAGTTACCTTAAGGTTATTGGCCACAGGGGACAGTTACCATACAATGGTGTATGGGTTTCGTGTTGCACACAATACGATATGTAGTATTGTACTGGACGTTTGAGGCCATAGTTTCAGCATATGCTGGGGATGTTATCCAGACTCCTACTGAGCCTGAGGAATGGAAATCCATAGCCGATCAGTTCATGAAGCCATACGATGTCCCAAGAACGGTGGCTCATTATACTTTAACTATAAAGGTTACCATTCTGTTGTGCTCATGGCCCTGGTGGACGCCGATTACAAATACATATGGGTAAAATTTTGGAACGCCAGGATGAAGTTCCGACACGCAAATCTGGAATCAAAACGACCTCAAGTTGGCAATCGAAAGGGTGTTGATTGACATGCCAGAAACAACACCTCTTCCAGGTGACGACAGACCAATAGAATACTATATCATCGAAGATGATGCATTTTCCATGAGGACATGGCTCATGAAGCCATTCTCACGACGAGGCCTTGAGAAGGACGTGCGAATTTTTAACTACAAGAGGCTGTGCGCGCAATGTTCAATCGTAGTTCGTTCCTACCTGTCCGTATCAGTCCGTCGCAATTCCCACTGCTTCGTAGCGGACTGTTCTAGTACGTACTTACCCGTACTAGACCGTAGCGGATCCGTAGTTAGATCATACTGATTCGCGTAACATCGAACGTAATCGTACCAGACCGTAGCAGATTCGTGGTTTGATCGTACCGATTCGTGGCGCTCCGTACTAAATCGCGTCGATCAGTAACAGTCCGTACCTTTCCTTGTTCGTTTTCCGGTATGTTGATGGTAGATTCGTCGAAATCCGTTCACACATCGTTGAGCTTCGTACTTGAATCGTAGCGTTCTACGAATGTTGACAATTTCGTAGTCATGCGTTGCCGATTAAATCGTAGCTCATTCGTAGCCCTGATTCGTGACAGTTTGACCGAGGCATAACATTATTTAAGGCTTTAGCAAAATTACTTGAATATCCAAGTAGAAAGATGGTCATGCTAATAAAAGGGAAAGATTGTTCTGGTAACATTTCATCAATAATTGCTTAAAAAATATGACAATCCCAGAATAGATGTTCTAAATTTTCTTAACTTTGTTTGCAAAATGAACAAAATGGGTCATCAGTAATTTTAATTTTATTCAAAAGACTATTTGTTCCCAATATCCTGTGAATTAACCTATATTGGAACCACTGAACCTTTACATCAGTAGTTATTAATCAAAGTATTGACAGTACTGGTGTGACGATGCTTTAAAAGAGGATGGATATAGAACATCAATTTAAGTTTATCTATGTCACCACAATTGTGTATGTTGATACGAACATTTTGGGTACGAAAAAATGTGGGTACGAAAAGTTTGGATATAAAAAATAATTGGTACGAAAAAAAATTGGGTACGAAACATTTTTGGTACGAAAAAAAGTTTATGGGTACGGGGAAATAGTACCCGTGGGTAACTTGACCCATTGAGCAAAACTGGGAGGCGGGTCACATTCTTGTTCATTAAGCATGGCAAAACCTTGAAAGTAGGTATGAGCACATAGCCGGACCAGGTGAGCTCAATCGTAAGAGCACTTGACTATCCGAGTTCGCCCAGGAACATATGGAAAAGTTAACTAATCAAAGCGATATGACCTTATACATGTATAAGCTGAAATCTAACAATCGAACGAAATATCAAACATGGTATGTACACTTAGGTGGTTGTGTAATTTCTGTTAGAATATCGTATTCAATATGTAAATTTAAAATGATTGTGCCCGCACATGAGTTTGTTGCCTTGTTTGAGTCTATACGCGCCTAGGCTGCACCCAGTGTGCTTTTGTGTTTTTCCAAGGTAATGAGTTACCTCCGCGCTGAGGCTGCATAATGTTGGGACCCGGAGTGTGCCCAGCACTCCTACCTAATAAGATAAGATTGACGACAGTTGGGACGAATTTTGAATAATAGCTGCAATTTCCAGCTATTTTTGGTACTGAAATACTTTTTAATTTTTTATATGGTCTTATGCTGCGGGGGGGGGGGAGGATTATCCGAAAAAAAACGCCTGTCCGGAATGGTGACCACAAACCACAAAACATACAAAAATAATATTGCGCCGGGAGCGGGAATCGAACCGGTGTCGTAGAGGTGAAAAAGCGAACGTTCTTACCACTGCGTTGGCGGGACGGACAATTACGAAAAAAAATGTTGTTTTATCTATATATATCATAGCAGTGCAGCGCTTTCAATTTGCAGGTTCGAAATTGTTCGCATTCTTTAGTTTTGTGATCGCGTAAAAAGTTAATTTTACATGTTTTCATACGCAATTTATTTACAAAATCGAGAACAAGTATCAAACAAAATAGAGAAAATATAAAATTGTTTCATTGGTCCATAAAAATAAAATGGATATAAAATTTCTAATTTAAAATTAACGTTTTGATACACTTATTGAATCTGTTTCCCCAGGATAAGCTGTTCTATTTATATTTACCTTTATCAATGATAATCAACGAGGTATGCCGATTAGAAAAATCGAGCTATCTTCATCGGACTGGCTCGGTCTTTTACATAAGTCGCCATTGTGGAGATTTTTTCAATGGTATGATAACTTAGACGATGCTTTGCAGCATCGTCAAAAAGGGTAGCTCAAATAAACATTGCCATTCTTGCTCATTAATAATAGTTTTGAGTTTTGTACACCATTTTGCTTTAACTGGTGGTTGTTCATTATTTTTATTAAGAATGGTGTACAGTCTGTTTGCACCGGGCTCGTTTTTCAGTACAAGTTGAAATAATGGGGGCAAAAAGGGTTTAATAATTTGCTGGGTAGAGCAAGATAAACACTATTTGTTCACAAATGTTTCAATTGCTCCTGTCACTCCTGCGTAATGAATGAAATTTATGTTCAATTTGTACATTCTATTTAATTCACCAAGATCCATTGTTTAATATATCACCGATACAATGAATTCCAGCCTCAAACCAAGATTTAAATAAAAAACTTGTATTTCCTATCAATATATTTTGATTATAAAAAAGTCGATAATACAAGAAATCTTCTGTGTTTACTTCTAATTACCACAATAAAGTGAGAAGCTATTTAAAACATCTACCCAAAAAGGGTAAGAAATTCTGTTAGACATACTTAATGCATAATGATAGTTGCAATTAAAGACTTTATATGTATCAAAATAGAGTTTTGAAATTTCTATCCAATGTCCCTTGAAGGATTGAATTTTTTTGAAGCCATGTTAGTTTCAATGCTGGAATAAAAGCATCCAAATTTATCATTTTTAATCCTCCTTCATTATATTCCTTTACTATTGTTGCAAACTTAGTTTTACTATGCCCGTCCCAAATAAAGTTCATAATAGAAGATTTTATTGAATTTAAAATAGTATCATGTGGGTTAGGCAATGCTATAACCAAGTAATTGAATAATGAAACAAAAAGTATTTTTACAATTACAATCTTTCCGATTGGTGTTAAAATTCTTTTTTTTTCAAGTTTTTCAGGATATTTTCCATTCATAATTGATTTTAACCATCTGATAGGTCAACATGGAAATGTATTCCTAACATTTTAAAGCTGTGTTGCATCCAAGTTTCCATTTTGTTTTTATGGTGTAACAACTATATTTGTTTTTTTCCAATCCATACAACATTTGTTTTATCAAAATTAACACTTAGACCTGATATATTTGAAAACTCCTGTATAGCAGTAAGAGTTACATTTAATGATTGTTCAGTACCGTCTAATAAAATTGTAGTATCATCCGCAAATTTGGAAAATTTATGTTCAATTCCATGTATTGTTATACCTTTTATATTTTTGTTATCTCTCAATACAAGTGACACAACTTCTGCACAGAGGATGAACATTTGAGATAGGATCTCCTTGTCTGCAGCCCTTTTCAATAGGGAAAAAGTTGGATAAGTAGCCGCACTGAGAAACTGCTGATTTAGAGTCTTCATATAGAACATGGAACCAACGCTTTATGTCTGGACCAAAAGTAAAACAAGAAAGTGTATTTTGTACGAAGGACCATGACAAAGAATCGAACGCATTTTCAAAGTCTATTAGGAGAGGTAAACCCGGGATCTCATTTTATTCGGTATAATGCATAATGTCATAAATTAACCTTGTATTTTCCCCTATGTATCTCCCTTTAATGAAACCAGTCTGGTCATTATGAATTAACTTATCCATAAAGAGTTTAAATCTGTTAGCTATTACTCCAGAGACAATTTTGTAAACAGTATTTAATAGAGTAATCTGTATAAACAGCTTAGATTTATCACCTTTTGGAATACAGGTGATGATACCTTGTGTTTGTGTAATAGATACACTTCCACAATTGAAAGCTTCATTCAAGGATCTGACAACAAAAGTACCAATTCTTTTCCAAAACATTTTGTAAAAATATGCATTGAAGCCAGAACTGCCAGGGCTTTAATAAGTTGACATATTGTTTAACACTGTTGAAGCTTCTTCTAAAGTTATGATGCCTTCAATTGAAATGGACTCATCTTGGTTTAATTTTGGACAGTTTATTTGTTTTACATAGTCATTAGAGTCTTCACTACTACATTCATTTTTATGCTTATAAAGAGGCTCATAGTAAGGTGCTATTGTATCAAGAATAATCTTCTGGTCGGTTATTTCATTACCTTTTTCATTTTTTAATTCATATATTGTTTTGGCTATTGCATTGTGTTTTTCTAGGCTGCATACATATTTATATGGCTTTTCACCTTGTAAAGTCAATTGAACTTTTGGATTTTAGCATACTTCCTTTTAAATTTGCATTCTGAATATTATTCATTTCAGTTTTTAAACGTTCTAGTTCTGACAAGTTTTCTTCAAGCTCTTTCATTCTTGTCAGTAATTTGCTTTCTGTAAGTTTACTTTCCTGTTTTTAAAAGAACCATATGAAATAGATATCCCCCCTTAATTCCATGAGCAGAGTTTCTAAAAAATGTTGATCAGTTATTGACAACTGTAATTCACAGTCTAGAATTTCTTTTATATTTTGATAATTATAAATGGGTAGAGCATATTGAAGTTTAAAATCACCAATTGTTTTGTTTATTTCCTGTACATATTCAATGTCTGACAGCAGAGAGTTGTTATGTTTCCAAAGACCAGGTTTATGAACAAAATTGCTTAAAGATACATTTAAATTTAAAGTAATGAATGAGTGATCAGATTGAAGACTTGGTAGAATTTCAGTTGATTTAAAATATTGCAAGAAGTCTGATGTGATCAAAAATATATCAAGCCTAGCCTGTTGTATTGGGCGTGTTTTACGCCAAGTAAATATTTTTTTTTTACTCGTTTTGTTGTTGAAAGGGATCTACAAGATTGTAGCAGTTAATTAATTCTAAGACTTTATTTCGAGCCTAAGGGTTATTTATATTTTTGTAATTATAATAATCTAGTATAGGATCTTGAACTAAGTTAAAATCTCCACATATAATAAAGGCCTTATTTTCAAGTCTATCAAGAACTTCAAAGATATTTGTAAAAAAGAAGGAGAGTCAGTATTTGGTCCATATAAACAAAGCATTGTAAAGCGATATCCATTCACAGACATGTCAAGTGCAATAAAATTACAATCAGAATCAGCAACAGAGTTGTGTACTTTATAGTCTGTGTTATAAGATATGAAAATAGCTGTTCCCCTAGCATTAGATGAAAAATAGCTTAAAAAGCATTCAGATCCCCATTCTGAATAAAAAGCATTAAACATATCAGGGGTGAAATGTGTGTCCTGTAGACAGTATATATTAGCATGTAATTTTTTTAAGTAATTAAAAACTTTTAGCCTCTTAAATTTCCCATTTAATCCTCTACAGTTTAAAGAGACAATTTTTAGATCATTATTGAACAACAATAAGCTATATGGAAAAATACCTCATTAATTTATCTATCTCTACTGATGTAATTAAATTTGTAATATATTATTTAACATTATATAATTTTATATTTATGTTATATGGTTAAATATATTTCTTTTATTTTCTTACATCATCACGGGGCTGTTACGTTACAAAGTAATTGGTTTGTGATAAATATAAACAATAGCATGTAGTTACATACATAAAAAAAGCACGAGCGAACTATGCATCAATGTCTGTGAAATTTGAACAAAAGCTACTCACGAATTAAAGCACCGAACACGAACATCAGGTAGAATATTTAGGAAGCATTTTAGACTTCTAGCAACGTATCCACACCTAATTTTTCATAAAATATTCATAATGTTTCATTCAAATCTAATCGCAGAATTTTTACTTTAATTTCCTGGGCATTGATCCGCTTAAAGCAGCCTCGGGCTAACAAAAACGCATACGAGAAAACACAGACTATTACGTTACCGTTGAAAAATGAATACCACATGAACGAAATAGGCAAAAATGCAGACGGGATACTGGTTTCATAAAATTGATTTAATTCATTAATAACACATCGATAAGATGCAAATGATCAATAATGAATATTTCGATATTTCCACCGCCCGGAGAGTGTCCTGGGATTAAAGGATGAAACACTTGTTGATGGGCGGCTCCCAGCTGATGAGGCAGTGGTTTCGTGCGGCACAGACTGTATTCAACACATTACTTATGTGGGGAACCAGTAACTTCTAGGAAAGACTAGATGGCAACCGAGAATAGATTGGTGACACTGGAAAGACAGATGACAACAAGGAACAGACTGGCCAGGCGCAGGATGGGGTAGCATCCCAGAATGCAGTCTTCGTAAGAGGACAACCATTATTCAGCTACAGACTCCATTACAGAAGAATATCCCCAAAGTCTTCCGAGAGGGGGGGGGGATGAAAGACTTACACGGACGGATTCAACGGTAACGACACGGCTAGTTCAATCGACTTTGACTGGAAAGAAGGCAGAAACAAAGTGTAGGTGTAGAAAAGTCTGCAAGAATCTCAGGGGCTTGCGCATACATCAAGCGAGAACTATGTGAGGGCAGACAGCACGACAGCAGCAGCGCACATATGTAATGTCTGGTGAGACGGTGGAGGATCCTAGTCAGGAAAAAACCCACAGTACTGGGGACCTCTTAGCGGCTGACATGCTGGATACAAACACATTGCGATCGGGAACGGATGCTTAAGAAGTCTTCGATGATGAAGACCCACTACTGGCGTTACTGAGAACACAGAGTTACTCAGAGGCAAACACCGACTTACCACACTCCACAACAGCTCACAAGGGTGATGAATCTCCGAGGAAGCCAAGAATATCCTTGCCGAAAACGTCAGACAAGAAAGCATGGAAAGACCTGGACGATGACCTTCATGCAATACTGGAGACAGCACTCCAAGGAGCAGTTGAGAGAAAGCTGGTTGCTTTAACCAACCTTGTCTATACAGTTGGGAAAGAAAGATTCGGTCTGACTATCCAGAAAACCACCAAGAAACCTGTACAGATGAATTGAAGGCAGCGACAGATAAAGGGCATCAGGAGTGAACTGAAGGTTTTGAGAGGGAGATATAGGCATGCCAACATTGGATCTTAAAAGCTCTAGTAAAAAATCAAGAATAAAATTTAAAAAAGGAAAAAATAAGAGATTTATTAAGAGTAAGTTTAGTAATACAATATTCACTTCCATTGCCTTTAAATTATGATAACACATGTAAACATTGATTTTCTGGAAATACACAATACATTAAATCTCCGTTCAAACAAACAAGAAGGCATACAAACAGAGCAACTATAAAAAAAGCAACATGTGAACAAAAACACAAGCCAATGTGCTTATGCATGATACTCATGTATGTAATTATACAACACAAATTGTGCACACAAAAAAAACACAAGCTAATGAGCATATGAATGATACTCATGTATATAACTATACAACATAACATGTGAACAAAAAACACTAGTCAATGAGCTTATAAATAATACTAATGTACATTACTGTACAACATAACATTTGAAGAAAAGCACAATCCAATGAGGTTATGAATAATACGCATGTATATAATCATACACCATAACATGTGAACAAAAAAAACAAACCAATGGGCTTATGATTGATATTCGTGTATATAACTATACAACATAACATGTGAATAAAAAGCACAAGCCAATAAACTTATGAATGATACTCCTGTATGTAATCAATAGGTTGAAATAAGTATGTCACTTAGTATGAAAATAGCATAACACAATTTCTGGGTAGAGTTTGAGAACACAAAGCCGGTGTAAGATATATTTAACCTCTCAGTATTACAACGCAGAGATTGAGGGAAAAATCAAACACACAAACAATAGTTTTCCATATCTGTAAACGTTCTTAGTTACTTAATTAAAAAAGAACTAACTAACTACACTATGTGCCTATGACCTTGTATCTCAGATAGTATATTGTTATGTATTTTTAGTATAACACTTAATATCAAGGTACATTTAAGTTATGATTTAAAAAAGTATGTTTACAAGGCATCTCTTAGTTCATAGATAGATAACAAACAGCAGCTTTTAATTGTCTGCAACCCTGTTTACATTACAGATCTGCTAATTAAGAGCATCTTGAAATTAATCATTAAATCCACCCATGAAACAATTTTAAACATTTTGAGGAATCCCATGCATTTGTCAAGATTATTTCGAAATTACAATATCAATTGTATACACTGTTCTTTTTGTTATGCTTAGTCAGGGATACATGTACATGTATATAGTCATGAAAATTATTGCTATGAGTATTCATTTAGTAATAAATTTACCCCAAAGAGAATCACCTATTTATTTAAATAGGTTATCTATGGGGGAATGTATATATATATATATCTGTGTTTATTTACATGAAACAGAATTGAAATTATGTTAACAACACATTGAATTGAGTCAAGAAAACAAGTACATTATTATTAAGAAACAAATATTTTATGCACACGTATGAATGAATAAACACATATGCGACCACCTATGCGAAAGCAAAACTATAGATGATTCGTAGGGATAAGATTTATAGTGTGTATAGTAGTAATTAATTATTTATTTATTAATTAGAGACAAACAGTTGAGAAAAGCATTTTAAAAAGTTTACAACTATTTGAGTGCTTCAAATAATCTGTTTATAGGTTAACAAATGTTGATAAGACTTACAAGTACACTATGGTTGAGTTATTTAAAGTATATATTACTAACAGTTGTGTTGAGCATAATGTCATAAGGGTAGCTATAAGGCAAGATACACAAGATACCATCAACATCATTCATACAAACGTTGATCACAGCTAGTTAACATACAGTAACAGTTTTATATTCTATGCCCTTGAAAGGTTACTCTCTGCATTATTACATTGTAAGGTCAATAGTGGAAAAACCTGTTCTATAAATAGATTGTAAACAGAGGGACATTTCATGGTTCCATGAGTTTTAAAGCGAGATTATACGATTTTTATATGTGTTGAATTGTAATATATTGATACAAATATGTTATAATAACACACAATATGCAAGAAAAATGATACATTTAAGACGAATTTCATAGAATGCAGCAAATACAAATTAGCGCCCCGAGCCGATTGTGACGAAGATAATTCGTACATATTTTCCTACAATAACCGATGCATTCGTCTTTTTAGTAATGGTTCGTGTGTCGTATGAATCGACATCGCTGCAGGAATTTCAAATGAACCGTTAAACTAAATTTAGATTCACATCGTACATGCATGATATACATGCTGGCGAATTCGGCTGTACAGCCTTTTTCGATTTCAGAATAAAATATCTGGCTTATTTAGCATTTTTCGACACATGTTCTTCTTAACTTTTATTTTAGTTTATATTGAAATATATGTATAATAAGTTTTTTTACACATTTTATATTAATTAATAAATAATTGACAAGATCGTATATACCCGCTTTAAGCCAATAGTGGTAAATTCCTGTTTTATAAATAGAATGTAAACAGTGGGGCAGTGGACAGTTCACGAGTCACTGCGCTTGAATAACGCTTACAAAACCTATTCAGTTTGAGTGATGTAAAATTTTAAAGGAGAGATTTACTGCAATAGATCTAGGGAGTAAACACATAAACAGTTAACATTTAACGAATATCAGTGTATACATGCATATACTTGACTAACTGCGAAGCTCGATACACGTATCAGACTTAATAGTATTTATTTCATATACGATAATACTGTTATACATGGTATTAATTTTGTGAGATGACATAACGTATGTTATCAAATCAAATTATATATTATTATATTTATTATTTATTATATAATGTTTTCAAATAAAAATATATTTTATTTATATATATTATTTATTATATGTTATGTTCTATGTACAAAATGCATAATCAACTTATATTATACATAATGATCGAGTAAAAAGCAAAACAAAAAACATACTGCAGCACACCGGATCAGCAGCGGGATGTCAGATCGATGCAGTGATCGCACTCAGGCGAGGGAATATGCGCTAATTACGCTTGGCACGGAAATCACGGATCACTGTGTCAATATTGTCATAAAGGTCAAATTTAATGCGCTTTTGCCGTTTGGTTAGCGCGAACACAGAGCCGTTGAAGAACCACGTTGATTCGATGTCCTTGTGGAGCTGAAGTCGGCTCACCAGTCCTGTATTAAGGGCGGTGACGTCATCCACCAGGCGGTGGCCAGCGTTCCTCATCTCTTTTCGCTTTCTCATCACTGCGATTTTATCGTCATTATTTCTCAATTTTATGAGAACAGGTCTTGTCTGCCCCTTTTTAGTAGGAATTCGATGAATAGCAACAATCGGTTCTGGCTTGAGTTCAATATTTTGTTGTTGAAATAAAGTTGTTATTATTTCGGAGAGAGCTGTTATGTTTTCGTGTTGGTCCTCTTTAACGTCCATAACTTTAATAATGTTTTTTCTTGAATACTGCTCATTGTGATCTTAACCGTGTATTGTTATTTATTCGATCATTTATACTTTCTATGGCTGTGTTGTGTTCTTTTATCAGTTCAGCTGGTTTTTCTCGTAGAGATTCGTTTTCAAATTGTAAGCTTTTTATTTGGTCAGCGAATTCTTTGGTTATTTCCTTCAAGCTATTTTCTGTGATTTTAATAAGTTTATTTTCAAGTTCAAGTTGAATATTTTATTTCATTTTCGTAAGGAATTCTTCATTTCGATTTTCTATCTCTTTCATTATTTTGGTTGCTGTGCTTGTTATTAAGTCATTAATGTCCTCTTTTTTAAGCATCTGTTCTCGCAGACCTGTAAGTGTCAGTTCCATGGTGTCCAACTGCAGTTTAATGGTGGAGCTGTCATTGGTGCTATCATTGCTGACCTTTGAATTGTTACGTTTACCGGTAGGCCGATCGCTTCCTTTTGCTGCCATTTTACCTTCTGGCTGGTATTTTGATGATTCTGCAGAGTCTTTAGCACTCATAGCACTCATTGACAGGTTTGGTATTTATATATGTTCAGGTGTATTTAGAGTTTATTTTGTATGTACCGTTAGTAGTGACAGGTAACAGCTGACATTACAATCAATTAGCCACAATTCAAGTCCTTGCTGCTTGAGCAAACACCGTCTATCCTCAATAATCCTCAATTATCTACCAGCTTATCTAATAATTGATCCAACATGTTTCATATCACTTACGATGAAAAGGAAAGTTTATTTTTAGCTCAGTATTTAGGTATTCAAACAAAAGAAAAAAAATCTTTTTCACCTTTTTACTTGTTTTTCTTTATTTTTCCATGAAAATTAGTCCATTGTATAGTTCACATCATTCCATACATTTTCATGTAAAAATATCCTTGTTTATCACTGCTTTGTCTGAGTACTTTTGCTAAAACACAGGAGCTCAAACTATGTGACACATCACCTTGAGTGCCTCTAACTGCTACTTAAAAATTAATTGCAGTCAAGTCATTTCTAAGTTTCAAATAAGGTGCAAATAATATTTCAATGTAAACTTGTATTTTAACCAGTCATTTTAAATTACCTTCCTTTCTATGTCTTTGGGTAACGTCAATTTTGACATTTGCGATAGTTGTATATTTTGTTCTTCGACAACTTCATAATTTTCTAAATACCTCTGGTAGAATTATTATGATTTACATATGAATTAAAATGAATATGAATATTGGGACTTAGTATTCAGAAAAATCTTCTGGATTGATTGCGCTTTGAATTTCTTAACCTGCGTTAATGAACATGCTGTAATGTATTCATATGCTCACATTTTTAATGTTCACAGTACGGACAGCTTTGCGTATCTACATATGTCTATTAAGCAAACTGCAAGTATAATGTAATTATAATGTTTAATTTAATCCATAGTCCGACAGTTTTTCGAACATTCTGCTATGCAATCATTGAAATTCCAAACTGATAAAAACTCTACTATGAAAACGTATCCAGTTGAAAGCTGTTTTAAAATATTTTATTTTTGCCCATACCCATGTCATATTACGCGGATACTGCAGGAACAATACAGAAAATCAGCGTCACCTGACGGCTATAGCTTACGCCGATGATTAAGCAGAGAAATTTCGAAATACTCAGACATAGACGGCGATGTGGTTTTGCAAAGAGAAACAATTTAGTCAACTTGACGAATATGGACAAAATCAACATGTATTGAGTTTTTTTAATATTGATCAGTATCTTACACTTTTAAAGTTAAAAACAAAAGGTCTTAACTTTTAAACGGACATGTTCACAGTGCAAGAGTTTGAGAAGTCAAAATCGGTCGGCCAATGATTCCAGAAATTAATCAGTATCGTACGTGGCGCAAAAGAATAATAGTTTATCAAACTAATTAATATTTGCTCAATTTTTGCTATATTACGTTCACAATCTACAGAAGCATGAAACCTGTTTTAAATGCTGATGACTTCAATTGTCAAAAAACAAACATATTAAGAAGTTTGGGGAAAGGTCTCAACCAAAATACAACATAAATATAAGCAATAGTAAGACATCTTTTTCCCGTCAACTTTAAAGTGAATAAATGTTCTACAAATGCAGTTGACTTAAAAAACTAGCCTTATCGTATACGCTCATGTTATTAAACACGACCCTTACCAAGGACACAAAACATATGCCGATGACGTATGAAGTGGCGGATTGATTGGCCAGCATCTATGTCAGGAAAATATTCGCTTAACAAGCCTTAACTAAATATGTAACATACGGATATAACTGTTTATATATTCGGGGTACTTTTCATCTTAACATATAGTTTTAGAATTTAAATGAGACAAATAAGATACTTAGTATTTAGTTCGATAAATATTCAGATTGTATCAATGAGCACTCTTCAATAGCATTCTGAATGTAATATTGAAACAGATAACAAATAGTTCCTTACGGCCATATTTCATCACCTTCGACTATTGTTTAATATCAAAATCATATTTTAAATGAACAATAACCTTTCATTATAAATATGTATAATACATTTTGTAGATTGTCAATTCATTGATAAAATACTTCCGTTCATAATTGTTACATGGGATTTTGTTATAGTATCACCGTTTCATAAGTTATAAAGTATATGGACTCGCGTTACCTAAAGTTCGTAAATTACTGTACCAGCCAAACGTGTTAAGTATTTTCGAAAAAATAATAATATATAAGGAATAGAGGCTTGAGTACAGTTATGACAAACTGTTACATGTGTAAATTGTTTATTACTTATGATTCATGATTGATCCGTGGCTTAATGTTTTGAGCATTTACGCTCCTGTTCAACGTGAACTTCTTAACTGTATTTGCTCAATTGGCGTTTGTTTATTTTACAATGTGACAACAACCTAAAATTGTCGCACGCTCAGCGAAAAGGAAATCCTCATGTGTATAGCTAAATGTCACCAGTTGCAATACATCCGTGTGTGCACATCATTATTGTCAATATAAGGTGAAAAGTGTTTTCCCAATTTGCGTGAGCATAGCTGACAGTTTATCGCCATGAGGGTCGGACAAATACACGTTGTGAAACCAATTAAGTGTACGTTTTATATTTATATATGCAGACAGACAGACAGACAGACAGACAGACAGACAGACAGACAGACAGACAGACAGACAGACAGACAGACAGACAGACAGACAGACAGACAGACAGACAGATTTTTTATTCAAGACTTATACAAAGTATATCGTCTATATATAAACAATCGCACATATATATTGTCACGTGATTTTATACAAAAAATAAATAAGCAGAAAAAATATGTTAGATACACACAAAAACCACAGAAAGCAAAACTCGTTGTTTTTCAAATAAGATTGTAACAAATGAAGTTGCTAATATATAACATACATTATAAGTATACAGGAGATGAATATATTATGACATATCATTTATCAGTCTTGATCGCATAGATAGCTCGTTTTTGACAAACAGTAACAGATTAATAAGATCCATTTTATCCTCCGTTTTTAACAAATTCAAATATTTATAAACAGATGGTTTGATATAATAGTTGTTTTTTATGTATTTTTTTCTAAAATCATTATACATAGTGCAAACACAAACAAAATGATATTCACCCTCAATGTCATTTAAAACACAGAACATGCACTGTCTTACAGATCTTTCCTCTACATTTCTAGCGTACCTACCCGTTTGAATTCTCAAAGGGTGTACAGATAAACGTAATCTACTAACATATGCTCTTAATGATTTAGGTTAAATATTTAGATATGGTTCATATACTAGAGATGTTTTAAACTGCCTATACATATCCATCATAGAGCGTTCGTTCACATCATTTTACCATTTAAGTTTAAAAGCGTCAACAATTCTACATTTAAATACAAACAAAAATGATTTTATATCAAAAGCATGCACATTTTCGAATACATCTGAAAAACCATAATCGTTTAACATTTTTTTAACATTATATACCCAATTTGTGCAACCCTTTTCACAATATCTAACGGCTTCGTTGTATACATATTTTAAAATGATGTTGTCGCTTGACTGCAGCTTTAACCAATATTTCAGTATACGTACATATCTATGTATATAAAGCAGATATCTCCCAAGTTCGCCATACACCATATTATTACATGTATAAAGTCTAACTTTTAATAGACGATATAAGAATTTTAGATGAAGCCTTTCTAATTCTTTTGACTTAGTATATCCCCAA
This sequence comes from Dreissena polymorpha, assembly GCF_020536995.1. Classification (NCBI taxonomy): domain Eukaryota; kingdom Metazoa; phylum Mollusca; class Bivalvia; order Myida; family Dreissenidae; genus Dreissena; species Dreissena polymorpha. Next base: position 38,596,304 of record NC_068361.1, on the reverse strand, counting down.
ACTTCTGCTCCATAATTGATAATAGAGTCAACAAAGGCATCAAACAATTGACAAAGAGTACTAGGCTTCAAATCATAGTCCTGACATTTACAAAGTAAACCATTCATGGCCTTAAGCCCTTTACCAACTAAATATTCTTGATTAAGATTAAAACTACCAGTATAATTTAGAACAACTCCTAAATAGTTAAAATCACTAACAACTTCTATTGGCTGACTATTGTAGGTCCACTTTTCTGAGGTCAGTAATCGACCTCGCTTACGAAAATACCATAATTTTGGTCTTATTTATGTTAACCTGCAATCTCCAATTATTGCAGTAAGTGTACAAATTGTCTAAATGGTTTTGAATTTCTGTAGGATTTTTACCTATAATAGCCATGTCGTCAGCAAACAAAAGTAATAAAATCATTACATCATCGAAATGTATGCCTGCATTAATATCATATTGGAGATAAATTTCCAAGTCCTCAACAAAGAGAGAAAATAGCAAAGGGGACATAACCTCCCCTTGACGAAAGCCTTCTGAGTATGAGAAATAATCAAAACATGAAAAAAATGACTTAACACATGATTTAACATTGTTATACATATCTCTAACAAGTCGTAAAACTTTACCCTGAATTCCCGATTTATATATTTTCAACCAAAGACCGTTTCTATAAATAGAATCAAAACATTTCAACATAACGACAAAAATAACATACAGACGTTTCTTTTCAAACATATAGTTCTGAACTAATGACTGAAGTATAAATATTGCATCTACAGTAGAACGTCCTTTTCGAAATCCAAATTGGGCGTCCAAAATAATGTTATATTCAATGCAGACATTTCCAGCTCTCTTATTAATAACTGAGGTAAAGAGTTTAGAAAGACACCTTACAAGTGTAATACCTCTGTAGTTGTTTACATCTGACTCGGAGCCCTCTTTCTGTAATGGAACAATAATACCGACTGACCACGCTTCGGGTAAAACTCCAGAGTATATTACCTTATTGAACATATCACTCAAAGGCAAAGCTAAAATGTCAATAGATTCTATAAAGTATTCATTCAACAAATAATCAAGTCCATGGGCTTTGTTTCGCTTGAGTAGTTTAACGGCTTTAACAATTTCTTCGACAGAGATAGGTCTATCTAGCTCCGGATAAACGTTATTCGGCAAATCAAAATTATTATGTTCATTAAACAACTCAGATTCGTCATTTTCACAATTAAAAACATTTCCTTCTAAGTTCTTAAAAAGGTCGCGAAAAGCATCTAAAGGTATATTTCCAGATTTATTTTTTGTTTTTGTTCTAAAGTGTTTCCAAAAATCTCTCGTTTTTTTTCTTCTAAGATCCTCAATCTCATTCATTTTCCTTTTGTGACTTGCGTTTTTCTTTTTCCGAATAATATCTTCATAATGCTGTTTACGTTCACATAAAAATATACGATTTTCTTGCGACTCGTCTAAATTGAACTGTCTAAGGGCATGCAAATAACTATTGCGAGCTGTTTTACAAACAGGATCAAACCAATTATTTTCATGTACAGGTGACGTACTGAAACGGACATCATGCTTAAAATAACATTTTTTGGCAAACAAAGGATCTGCTATACTTTTCACTGTATCCGTAAAACTATTTAGCATAGTATTTACGGATTCTCTATTCAAGCAATCTGTATTTTGTATAATTTCATTAAACATTTCTAAATTATCATCAATACCAGAGCGAAAATGCTCCCGTAAATTAACATCCCACTTAAATTTAATCTCTTCATGGTCAAGTATAGTAGTAGTAACATTATTACAACACAAGGTAAAGCGTAATGGTGCATGATCGCTCCATTCATTGAAACCATCAATAATAAAAATTGTTCAACTGTGACATATCGTGATCAAATGTCAGTAAATAGTCAATTACAGAACAACCGTTATGTGATAAAAACGTATGGTGGTTTGTATAAGCTAGCCGCCCATTCATAATACGCAAACTGGACGCTTTACACAAATCTAAAAATTTAACACCGTGACTGTTAACTGTATGGTCCAATGAGGCCCGTCTAGAACTTTAGTCGGGGCTATAATCAACATCGTCAACAATACAGTTAAACTTATCATGGATAATAAAATCACATTTTTGCCCAACTCTACCATTAAAATCACGACGTAAATACACTGATCCACATTTATCGTAAACGTTTAAATCAATTTCCAATATATTAAACAAATCAACATTAAAAGTATTATAAACGGGCGAGTCATCGCCCCATATATAAGCACCACATAAATATACATCTTTTTCCATATTAAAAAATACATGATCTAATTTCACCCAAATAATAGAGTCAGTGATTTTTTACAATCTCTACATCATCTTTTAAACATTCTCTATTGTAAAGTATAACACCACCACTACTACGCCTAGCATTTTTATGGAGATATTTTCTGTAAAAGTTATGTGAAATGTAACCATTAAGCTCAATGCACTGCATATAAATATTGAATCTCACATTACGCAATTTTTTGTTTTACATTATTTTAGTTTTGGGGCTTTGGTATTCTTGTTTTATATGACGTGTTATAGGACGTGTTTTTCATTTAGTCATTGTTTTCAAATATCAATCTTTTTTTAATATTCTTTCCTAATGTGTAACATTAACATTATCAATTTAGAATATATTTCAGCTGATACGATGTTGGACAGAAACATTATATTATATTCGGTCATGTTTTATGATTGTCGGTGAAATTATGACAGATGAACCTAACAATTAAGCTGCTTTCGCGGTGTTATTCAAAAGGGACAACAACCACAACGACGAAATTTTTTGTATAGTGTTCCCACCCCGAGAAAATAGTAAGATGACATTACAGGAACTAAGAAGACAAAACATATAAAGCCTACCATCGCGGGTTAAGCTAAAGGCGATGATAAGCCGTTAAAGGCGATAAGAGACATGGCGTGATTGTCTATGCGCAGGGAAACGGTATATTCAATCGAAGAATATGGGAAGCAGCAGTATGAAGTTTTTTTTCATTTAATATTGAAAAACATGCATGACATTGTTGCTATATAAAGATGAAAAAATAACTTATTTGTCTAAAATACAGCCGAGTAAGTTAGTTGTTAAGGCTTTTATTTGTAAGTCGATATGAACGTACAACGGTTATTTCCGTTTAGTCCTCTTTAAATTAAAAACAAACCCGAAGCCAAATTACAATACTGCGTCCAGAAGAGCGACAATTACACTTTTATTCTGGTAGAGAATATTACGCGAATATTACAAGGACACGACAGAACATTAATACAAAGCATCCATTGTCGGCTCAAGCTAACGGCAATGATTTAGCAAAGAAGACGCTTACATATTGAACATGATAGTATTTCCCTATTAGCGATATAAACTGAATAAATATGGGCCTAACAAACGTCAGTTTGTGTAAGTAACGGTATAGCTGGGAGAATCACTGTAAATATTTGACGGACATATTCATACATGCACAAATGGATATAGTGTTAATAATTGTGTTTGCTAATATAATACCAAAACAACAATGCTTGAAAAATAAAGAACCCGGACCGAACATTATTATTTGCGTCTACAAGTAACTTATTTAATTATTTTTGTTTTCATATCTTATTTTATGTTATAACACCCCATTGAAAAGTTGGAACGTCTTACATTGACCCGTCATTTGAAACCATTCAACGCCTACACATAACATCGCAAAAACGATAATCATATATTTATTTAACTATTCTCTACATCCATTAACAATCGAGACAGTCAAATTTATCAACAACGTTGGTTTTGGAATATATTTTAATATGATGATTTACTGACATTTAACATTTATCCAAAATCGTCTACAAACTAAGCCTCAACGCGTTAAGTTCAATTGGTAATTTGTAAAACTGTGAATGTTTATGGAACGGTACACGTTTTTTGTTAAACAAATTATAAAGAAATAAAAAATGAAACTTTTTACATAAGCAAACACAAATGTGATGAGAAATAAATTTTGGACAATTAGTTACTTTCAAAAACTATAAACAATTAGAGAAGGCATCGAAAGTTTACTGGATAACATTACACTCTTGCATTTAGCATTGCCATATCCGATTCACGTGGAGACATAGTTTTTCGTAGGACAAGACAACAATCGTGGCGATGTCAACATCATCGAATTCATCGTTATTTCCGTCTATAAATTACATTGAGTTAAAATGTGCTCACATAATATAATAACAATTTTTTTTTAACGCTTACTGGGGCTATATGTTCGAAATATGAAAAACAACTTTTTTTATGAATAATGGTTTTACATAAAAACTCCGTGCGCCAATACAAGACATATAGGAGACTCCAGTAAAAATATATATCTATTCAAATAACGTCGTCGTATTACTAAAGACATTTCGTCGAGCAATCAATTTATGTTAGTTCTATTTAAAAAACGAGAAAATACTTTCATATCCCCGATTGAATTATCCCAAGTAAATTCTTCTCCAGGAATACAATTTCATCGCTTCAAAAGATATAGATTTAACAACAACCGTTTCCGCCAAATCAGCCTAGCCCCCAAGGATTATTGTTCAAAGATTATATAACACTATGTGGCATTCTATATCTAATAATCATTTATTTGAAGTGACCGTCTAACATCGGCAACAGGAAACTTCAGAAAATCTAAAATGACACACGGCTGCGAATGTAGTTAGTATGTCAATCTATACAACACAAACTATGTTGGTGAATAGCTGCCTAATATAAAATAACGATATAAGATATGCATTCCCATATTCCGTCAAGATATTTATTAAAATTCATCATTAAAGGAATCATAATTGTATTTATTGTAATTTGATGAGACTGTATGAAAAAAAATGCCGATGCTCCTTTGACTTGACACAGTTAATGTACACCATAGTCGTGAGCTTCCTAATTGTAAAATTTTGCATTGCAACAAATATCGTTCATATATTGTTATTTTAAAGACACAGGATCATAAGTTGTATTATAAAGCCCGTTGGTGAAAAGTCTGTTTGTTGTTTTGTTATTGTTTGATAAAACGTTTGTTTTGAAGAATAATTATGACATGTAAAAATGTAAAATTGATATCAAGAAAGTATTGATATAGTTGTTTTTACCTTTCATATTTATTTACATTATTTACATCCATTGTCTGCACTGTGTGTACGAAGTGCGCGAATATCAATCGGATATTTGCATAATCTCAGTCAGTTGAGACGTCTGAAAAAAGATTGCATGAACTGTTTGTGACATACAGGAATATTTTTGTCATGAATGACCGTGAATATAGCAGCGTGCGCGTTATTTCTTCCTATGCGTTAGAAATGACAGTTGAGCGATACACAGGTTGTTGCACTATTGGTAGTGCAAAGCGACAACTACATAACAAACGGAGTAGTGTTGATAGGTTTTGCGAACACATGCGCATTGGTTCAATCACTTTAATATATTTCACAGTTTAGAAAAGATAAATCCGAAGATTCAGAAGGTCTCGCGGCAAATAATCGACTAAACTACATTCATGGTGTTCTAAATTCATCAGAAGAATTATATGACACGAAACAGAGTGTAAGCGTAAAATGACGATTTAATGGTCTACATTTTGATATTCACACATGTGAAACAATTGTGTTATATGTGGCAATATATTTCAATTAGGATAGTGTCGTGTGAATTAACACTAATGTGTGCTCAGCACGTAAAAGGCAAAACAGTGAATATAAGGATTTGATATATTTTAGGATACAGCGTATTTGTTACTTGTGAAACTTATTCGCGAAGAACGATTCTTGATATCTTTTATCTGGAACGCTTTTAGATGGAACGCCATTTCTCGGTTAGCCGCTTTAGATAAGCCAATTAATATAACGACTGAGTTTCACTGCCTTATTGGACGAAATCAAAATTTGTTAGCTCATTTCCTTAATGTTCATCGACTTTTTACCTTTGAGTAATTTCATGACATTATTGAATTTTACGACATATTGCTCAACGAACCTAACTTCCTCTGATTTTTCCTTAAATTAAGCGATAAGGCAGCCAATACATTATTTGATAATTATTATTCTGAGCAACCTATTCAAGCATTAACCGTTTTGCGAACTCACTGCTTTCAGTTAAATTATTTACTCAATTCTTGCCCAAAATCACAGTGAATTTGTATTGCTCGGAACCTAATTTTGGTGGTTCATGTATCAAATTGATCACGTTTTGGAAATTATAACAATTGCAGTGATTTCGTTTCTATGTATTACGTTTTGGTTAATTGTTATGGCTTCATGTAAACATACGTTTGAATTTGTAGTTTTTAGATTTCGTTCACGACTAACCGTGTTTTACGATAATATAAATCAACCATACCACAAAACAGAACACACAAACAAGTTTTTGTGCCATTTTTGTGTTTCATAATTGTGTATATGTGGCCCTGTTCACACTGATTATCATACAGATGAAAACAAGTGAAAACATAAACCCTCATTAATAACAATTGTGTAGATACATAAGACAATTAAAATCGCAAAACAAAACTTTTTTTTACAAAATGGCAGGATAGTATTTCAATTGATATGTCAACATTGAGTATAAAGGCAGAATATAAGACCATGATTACTTAGTCGGTAGCTTCTGCTTTCTTGACCAAGTAAGAAGCATTATGTTGTACAACTCAAACCACTTCATACTGTTTTAAGCTACATAGGCTTCTAGAAAGCTGTCTTATGAAACACCCACTTTCCATCATGATTATTGAAAAATCGAACATTCGTGGGATGTGTTCTAGAGGACACGGCCACGGCTAATCGACCAACGCCAGGCCATTTCATTATAAAATTGAATATCACGCTACACTGCTTACCGAATGTATCCCGCTGTGAACGTCCAGAATGGAGAAAGATTGTGCGTACGTTAGGCTTTCTAGGCATAAATACAATTTCCAGACTCAAAACAGCACGTGGGTTTAACATAAAGACATATTTGGTAGTCAATACGAGTGCTTTTGCGCTTTAATAGCGATGTAACTTGTTGTTTTGACAATTTTCTATTGTTGTGGCATTTTAAGAAATACTTGTTTACCCTTTTATCAATATGTGCTTGCTAAATTGAGTATGCATGATCTTCAATATTGCTTTCAATATTTCATACTATAATCTTCATTACCGTTTAAATCCAATAAAAGAACCATTTGTTATTTGGATTTAAATGTTTGAGCATTTTTGTTTAAAATTGGTCACGATATCGAACACTATATATTTGTTTTAATAAGTGTTACTGAATGTTATTTTCGAAGTTGTTAAGAAATTTACATCACTATAAAATAAATGCAAATGAATTATGTGCGCTGACAATATTAATGAAATACATAGTCAACAAATGGAATATTTGCAAGTACATTGTATCATACTAAAGATAAAAAAACGTGTACTACTATCATAAAGTCAGAATGTGAAAAAGTCATTTAGGTACAACACAAACCGTCACAGTATAACACGAAATGTACGAGCAGTATATGGTATTGTTAATATGGGCTGCATTTTAATGTTTATTATGAACAATTGTATATAACACCATAAACATTGAATGCTATCATATATATTTACTAATAAATAACGCTTCAATCATATCGTAATTAAGGTTGAAGTGCTTTTATATATGTTTATATATTGTTCTCTCCCTACATATTAACATTTGTATCAACATACAATGAAATAAACAATGATGTTAAAGACCAAAATGAAGTTTGCAAATGATGAATGTGTGTTGACTAAAACAACAACATCAGAGAGCGTTCACGTTTAAATATACAATGCAATATAGAAAAATTATTATTTTTAATAAATACAATCACTACATATTTGACCGCATATGCAGCTTGTTCTTTAGTTACGTATGTTCGGTTAATTGTAGCAGTATCGTTCAAGTTCTCTATACAAAGTAATAAAGTGTAAACGCGAAATATTAATTATGTTACAATTGTTTAGGTAAATATACAACATATTTAATTTTGTTCTGAAATACTATATTGTTAACGATTTCAAAGGTTTACCGTCGATAGTGTATAAAAATCGATTTTATAGATCGCAATATAATGTATTAAATACCATGGCAATATAGTTGATTTAATTCGAAAGTTTGAAGATATTTCAATTGGAAAAACACCAACTATCAAACGGTTCATTTTGTTCAGATGTCTTATATTTACTGCTTATAATTTTAAGTGACCTATGTACGTAGTTTCTTGGTTGAATGAATGATTATACTGTTTTTGACTTTTAATCAGTGGCTTTGAAATTTGGCAAATTTTGATTTGCTTTTTATACAATAATGGAAAAATATTGGGACGCCGTGGTTTAGAAATATTTGTGTAATCATGAATGTTACGGAGACGACTACTTAATTTTTGTAAAGGTAACGACTATTGTAGCGGTGAATGGCGATGAAGGTGATGGTTTGAAGCGGAGGTGGTCATGATGTCAGGTTTGATGTTAGTTTTTATGAATCTCAACAATGCTCAACGACACACAGCTTATTGACATTAGTGCAATTGCGAATAATTTACTGTTGTTTAATTTTGTGAATCGTTTTTGCACGCAACAAACGGTATGACGCTTGAATACGAAATATATGTATACATGTACACGACTTAATAGGAAACGACAGCATCACGTCTCAGCATTTTCTGCCATATACACTCGGGACAAAAGAACCACGGTGGACACTCGTGCTTGTCTTGTCTTAGCAGACATTTTGTATAAATAAAGAATACTTGATTTAAGAGTCGCGTTATGTCTTATGATTGCTCAGGTCGATTAGAAAAATATGCAGGTGCTTGTAAAAGCATTCTTTCATTGAATAATTATTGTCTTAAACATACAGAATTTTACGACCCAAGCTCGCTCTACAGATCATGCTTTTTGTTCCACTTCAACATATTTTTCCACTAAAGACACTAAAACCAACTTGTAAATGTATATTTGCAAAAAACATAATTTTTTTGTTTTAAGCACAGCAAGGCTACCGAACGACTCGGCGCAACGCCCTAAGTAAGTATTGAATCATCAAATATTCGACAGCTAAGTTCCAGCACATATGGTCAACGCGTATTGACAGAGGTCATGTAATTGTATGACAATATTGGATCTGACTGCCTACCCAAAACTCCCGCTCTGATTTTCTCAAATGAAGACGGAGAAAACGTTATATAGGCGATCAATTACTGAATATTGAAGGTTCAGTCAGAACTTATGTACTTAAAAAAGGCGTACTACTACGGAGAAATACCTTTATGACGCTTCAAGCGGATGTCTCCTTATATACTTGGACTTTGTACACTATGGGTTTGATACAAACTGAAGATGGCGAAAGTGGTAAATGAGATGTGTGACAAACACTCAGTTGGTTTTAAAGTTAGCATCAATAGTAGATGGTTGGATATGACAAATGATAAGTGATTGTTGAGCCTTGTGTGGTTGTGATGGCATGGCTTCTATGTTTCCTTTGAAGAAAATTCTAGTCCACAATCCCATTTTCTTTTCAATCTCGGAAAATATATTGTTCTGTTTTTCCAAGACTGTGACCTTGATGTTGACCCAACTGGTCCCGGATGGAATACGAAGCTAGCTTTGCATAAAATCTCCCTACTCAGATAACTTAAGCATAATGCATCCATTTATACTCAAGTTGTGTGCAAAAAGCAAAACTTTCAATGCAATACCCTTATCAAAACTAAAGTAATTGCGCGAATATTCATGCTTTGCATTTAAGGAGCTGTGACCTAAATCTTTAGCAAACAAGTTTTCAGTACAATTCAAAGCGATATTTCCGCAAAAGATGTGTATATGCTTTCTGTCATCACCATTTGTCAATGCAAACTAAAGTAATTATAAACCGTTAACATTAATCTATCAAAAACTATAAACATCTGGATTAAATCAATTCAGTTTTGAAACAAGCATTTAACAAACTCTCCAACCAAAGCATGTCTGTATGTTTGTAGAAACTGACGTTATTGAAGGCCGGATTTTCCGTTTGCGACTGAAAGCTGTATGCTTGTATGTATACCGTGACGTCAACGGCACTTTAATCTGTATGCGGAATAGTAAGCACACTTACATGATGTTCATATACTCTGATATAGTCTGTGGCAGATGGAAATCATTCCTAAGCTGGTATACATTTTTATAAAGTCATGTTTAATGTTAATGACATTACAATGTATGAATATCCAGCACAACACGGTGAATTGATACATGATTTGCCGTAACACACATATGCATGCGTTGTCTTGCAGCTTTTGCAAACAGTAAACATAAACATATACATGTAAGATCAAAGTTTGCATATTTATCCTATATTTATATCCTATAAACAAACAACAATTCAAATTACACTATGGTTTGTTGGAAGTATTATTGATTCATTTTATGTTGAAATAAGTTTCACTTTAGGTTACGGTTCCATATAACATGCTTTTGAAATAACTTCGAAGTACTTACATATGAGTGAAAAGATCCAATCAGGCATTTCTTCATTATATAGTTTACATACGGAAGTTTTGCCAATGATCCTAAATGGTGGTCCACAGGTGAACATTTTAAGGAATTGTACGGTAACATCTTCTGCACTTTTTTACATTTTAAGTGTTTCTTGTTATCTGGTAAAGTATCAAGATATTATGCGATAACGGTAAAGGCAGTCAGAATCTATTCTCGCCTTTTAATAACTTTACATTACATTTGTATCTGAAATATGACTTCAGAGCTTTATGTGTGGAACAGCACAGAGCATAGTGACATCATCACATACAAAATAAACATTCAGAAAATCTACACACTCTATTCCATATACTTACGTGTCAAACGAATTATCCTCATCAACAGCACGTGACTTTTTTAGAAAGCCACGCCTTCTCGAGGGCGTGTTGCTCGCAGAGGCGACGGGCCATGCCAGGTAGAATGAGTCCCGGATCATGGTTTCGAGGCTGCCGTAGCCGGGATGCAGGTACAGAGAACGCGTCTTAGGTAGGTTTATCCTGCTACGTAATTTATCCATTTTATCGCTTCAGCACATACACACTACTTCAGTTTTGTATAAATGTACTGTTCATTTCTTTATAACTTACTCACTACTAGGACCATGTATATATATGTACTAAACCTCATTACAAATACACTGCCTAGTGAAATACAATTAAATGATTGACTTCATCGCCAAACACAATTTATTCACTGTTCCTCATCACCAAACATATTCCGGAACTGCTGTGAAATTCAACATAATAAAAGCAAGAGTACATATCCAGAATTGAATTACACATATACATTATAAACGTAGCCTTGCAATACACCTATGTATTATATACGTATCATTAAATTTCAACTATGCATAACACACGTAGCATCACATTACACTGAGATACACAACGTAGAATTGCATAACACACATGAATATACAACGTATCATTCCAGAATATATATAAACCACACACTTATAAGTCTTTACTATTCAGCAAGTCTCTGGTTTATTTATTATTTATCTTTTAACTTCTAGTTTTCAAACAGAAATCGAAGTCCCTGTAATGTGTGCTTTATTAACTACAGTGCCAATCAGAATAGTTAAATAAGAATTTATTCATTTCCATGAATAACACTTAGAGAAGCTTGTGATCAAAGCTTTTGTGTGGCGTTTTAAATGGTATTCCGTCTGAACAACATCAGATAAAATAAACTCTTTAACTTTAAATCGTCAGGGTATTCACAGATTGAGGTTAACGACAACATATCTTCTAAATACATACATTTATTGTTTAACCGAATACCAGTTATTTGATAACTAAATTGTATGAATATTATGTTAAACAATTATTTGGTAATACAGAACCTACCACTTGACAACTTGAATGTTTGCTCAAATCTTACATAATTTACTGATATTTCGAATTTCACATTAAAATGCGAAATCATTTCTTGATTTGTCCTATCACAAAGGTATGTTTTTATTCCAAAATGTCTTTTCTGGTGACTATTGTTAACATATGTGCATCATTGAATATTATAAGTGAATAGTTTTTTCTCAGACTTTAATAAAATCATATTCAAACATAGTTTTTACTTAATAAGTTCAAATGTACGTAGTTCTTGTTATATTTATGTTTCACAAGTTTTGTATATTTATTTTATACATATTTTACAAAGCAAATGCGTATTGCGGTAAGCATATTATTATAAAGTAACCGTAAGTTAGACACTAAGTCGTATTCGAATCAAATATAGTCACGAACAATATACATATTAGACTTAAAGTATCGTATTCTAATTACTCCTTACTATTTAAAAGCTGTCCATGTTATCAAAAGGTATATTAACTGGTATATTAAAAATAGATTATTTCGTTACAAAAACAACAACACAATATCCAATTTCACATTTCAACAGACGTCATATGAATCAATCCAGCGTTATTGGAAACATGCAAAATAATGTGCATAGTCGGAAAAAGCACACAGGTTAAAGGTTGATTCCTTTCCTGCAGCTGTCAAGTCCAGTGGCATGGATATGAAGTCAATCAATACCACCACACCAAATTTGTACAATCAACATGCATGTGCTAAAGAAAATGTTATCCGAAAAACGTGTAATTCTGTAAGCATTTGCATCATATTTCCTAATAGCGGTTGTCCATTTCCGACCATCTCTAAAACGAGGCAAAATTGTTAAAACTTCGTCTGCATAACATTGCAAGATTGCATGTAAGCTAACGCCGATAGTTAAAGGTGTCTAAACATATCCGTCTTAAAATAATCTTTAAAAAATGTGTTAAGCCTCTGAAATTATTTTCCATTGATGTATCCAAATTGTATAGCCTATGCGTTATGTCGCACGTTTGCATACCATGTCATAAGAGCAACCGGTCGGTAGTTAATATCAGGACATATCTACCAAAGGATTTCAAGGCAGTTACGTTGCCCAAAACAAACACATTTCGGAAGACGTCCAATAAATCATTTGCCTTTGGCGGATGAACCGTTGACATCTCCACCATAATATAATTTCCGCTTCGAATAGCCTCGTAGGTGATCACATGAATAAGCCAGGCTTTATTATATTACAAACTTATGAGTATAGGATAATTATATATACAATAATTAATATAAAGCTAAATGTTTCAAGTAATAATTTAGTTGAAAACAACAACAACACATTTCTAAACAGAAAAACACACTTAACAGTTAAAATTATTGATGCATTACTGTAAAACCTTTCTTATACAATTTATTAATTACCATAATTCTTATATGAATGCATTCACATAACATAGCTGATGTGTGGAAAGGACGAAGATACCATGAACGCAAATGATACATTAATTTGGTCAATGTGTCTGCAAATGTATGTTACGCAAAACCGATATATCGCCTTAGACGTATCAAATGGCGTTCGTTGATAGTTGTGAACTACAACAGCAATTGCAAATACCATCATTAATACGATAGGAACATATTGATTGAGGAATTCTATGATGAACGGAATCAGAATTGAATATAGAGAATAATAGGTTAGTGTTGATTATAGATCTGGTTTATCATGCGAGGCTTAGAAAACAAAAAGCACGAGCCTTGGCGAGTGCTTTTTCGTTTTCGTGCCGAGCATGATAAACCTGATCTATAATCAACACTGACCTATTATTCTATTTATCCCACTTTTTATTCAGAAAACTTTTTTATTTAAACAAAATAAGTTTTCATGAGTGTTTGTCGTACTTTGATAATGACTGTAGTGTAACCAAGGTCAGTGTATTACTCCGCGTTCCAAAAATAACCGCTGATCAAATATTTTTTTTTTATCAGAATATCGTTCTGTAACAAAGTGTCGAGCGTTATTAATTACAATTTTAATCATATTGAATTACAAATCTTAAAGTTTTATGATATCAATATGACATTAAGTTGTTAAATACAAGGAACTACATTTGTTTACAACGTAGCCTAACACCACACACAATTCAATTTCGATATCAAACTATCAAGTCGATCACGAGGTGCATAATATTTGCTTCTTTGTTATAATATGTGGTTATTTCGTGACGAAATAACAAAGATTACTTGGATTTAAGCTAATTATATACATTTTGAATGTTGAAAGTGGCACCAAAGAATTGTGAGGCAAAGTTGTTCGAACTAGAGAAAGACATTTGCTGGTGAAGTGACTGGGTGGGGCGAACATCAAGATCAACTTGTTCGACGGTAGACAGTGATTGTCTATGCTGCATTTCGGCCATAGTTTCGGTGAATGAAGGTGAACAAGAGGAATCTGTTGGATTGTTACATTTACTGGACTGAGCAAGAATGAACACTTTTGCTGCTGTTCAACAGATATGTTGGAATAATTGGTTATGGACTGGACATTTTTGTGCCCTGTTATGGCCATGGTTTCAGTGGGTGGAATGTTTGCATTTCGAAGTTTTTGGACCAGGAATTTGCGAACTGAGTGGTTCGTTATTCTCTTGTGCTTGAGAAAGCCGGCGTCTTTTGCCATGGCCTTCAGCATCTGACCTAGCTTGTTGACACCCAATTGTTGACGCAAGAACCACTGGGATGCAGTGTCATTTGTGCGTATTTCCAGGTTGAAAAGATGCTTTGAAGAAAAATCTGATGGACGCATATCCGAGTACAGCTTGTAAATTAACACAGGATTTCTTGGTCCAGACGATTGTTTTCTCAGTCAAAGGGGAGCAACTCGAACTGACTTCTTCAAAGGGGAGCAACAACAACAGAACCTATTTGCATAGTGTTAAATTTACCTAATACTAGAGGTTTTAATAAAAATAAATGACAAAAAACACGTTTTTTTGCTACTTTTCTTTGTTTTAAGGTCATTAAGATTGACAAACTTTTGAGATTGTTTTTATTATTGATGCACTTGGCAAATACAGGTGACGAGGTGCGTGGGAAAAAGTAGTCCCAGTTCGGCAGTTGATGACGTCATTTCGTGCCATTGATTATAGCCTTGCCGTTGATTATAGATGAAATTTAATAAACGGGGCTTTAATCAACCGATTTCGCTGTAAAAGTGGGATAAAATAATATAATTGACAAGGTGACTGCCAAACTTCAACAAGACAGTTCATTACTATGGTTCCTAATATTTTGCCAATTTGAACAATTAAAGGATTTTTTTTTTCGAAAAAAAGCGCTATAAAGTTTTTCAAATAAATTTAAATTTCAATCGGTTTTGTATCGTGTTAAATCAGTGTTTGGTGTTTAAAAGAATTGTTTTGTGCTGCCACCCATACAGTTTAAGGCTATTATTTGAAAAATATCCCGGCGTTTCCAAGGTAATATCAGTAAATGACAATACTATACAATACAACACAATGCAATGCAATGAAAACAATACATCATATTCATAAACGTATGTAGTACGCAGATTGAAATATAAAACACTAGGATGATAAATAATGTAAAAGTGTTAAACTTCAGCTTAACCATCAAGATGTAAATCTTGAATAGGCCTAAGTATTGTACTTACGGTAAGTGACCCATTACCTGTGTGACACAAGTCAAAGCGCGTGGGGTAGATTACACACCGACGTGAATCAAATACACATTCAAAGAAGAATACAGTACAACTCAAGCTAAAAACAGCCATATGTATGTTACCGTATACAATAGAGACCGAGTGTTTTAAAATTGTTGGATAAGACAATGCATAACACCACATAGAATGCCTTGACGACAATAAAAGTAATCGTGAGCGTGTTGTACGCTAAACTTTCACTAACAAAATAACGTCTGCAATTATTTGGAAGTCCGTGTTACTAAATATTCACGACACAACACGTAAGCCGATAAGCTGCCACATGGAGCAGTCAACGCCATTAATTAGAACCTCCCCCTCTGGTTGCCATGATTGTCATGAGTTGCTAATTCCTGAGACGATTGTTAAGGTTTTTCACATTAGTTATATGCGAAATGGTTTCTAAGATAGTAATTGTCACATATACAGTCGCAAGTCACAACCGGGCAATGAAATGTGTTTCAATATTAAGTAGCTAGATGCCAATGAAAGCACACGTAATGAAGGTTATCAAGAGTATCAAAGAGAGCCTATCTGAAAAGTAAGTTGTTGCCATGGATTGCATTACGTCTCACAAAGAAATAATTGCAATGAATTGTATAGGTTAAAAATATATATGGTGGTGCTAAGAACCTACGTTGCCGTAAAGATCAGTTACCTTGTTTCCATGAATGAACTGATTGAATTAAATGAAGTTATGTGTTGCTGGGATAGAAAACAGAACTTGAAGCAAACACGTCTTGAACTGTAATTAGTTTTATTTAGATTTACATATTTAAATGTCTATTTTTCATTGTATCAACCTTTATCTAAACATAAAAATCTTTTTAACCGTTTTCATTAAAACACAGCTTTTATGTTGTTTTTAAAATACTTGGACACCTTTGTCGAAGATTCTCATCAATATAATTGTCAAAAATTGTTTTCTTAAGAAAGTAGGAAAGTTTGGACATACCTCTTTACGTATAGTTTGTTTGTAAAATATCCAGATGATAGTTTCAAGAAAAATTAGCTCGATTTCAAACGAATGTTTATTTCATATATATGGTGGTCTGAACCTACTGTCCAGGTTTTGCGTCTAACACTTATATTGATTTGATGTTATCATTAGAGGCGTATTGGCAATTTAGGGAAACTTTTGTGAATGATAGTGTTACACAATCCCAAGCTTTTAACATATGCATGAATGCAAAATAATGTAAAACAAAACAACACACACACACATATATATAGCAGCGCCACCTGCAAAACGTAAACGCGCAGACGATTACGCCGCGAATGGTGAAGTTGTTGATTTCTGTGATATTTTCCGCACAGCCGATGGGCTACCACGTGGTCACAACGTGGGTAAGCACGCGGCACAAGCGTGTAATGAAAAACGAAATCTTACCTAAGTCAAGTCTGTCCAGAATGGATAATATTAAAAGAATTTATAAATTGCCTAGACGAACTCATGATGATGTATCAATTTACGTGTCAGCGTCGCTTACACAGCGACATGTATTAGTTGTGGCGAATATGTTAAAGTGATCCTATGGCCTTTTTACTTTTGAATTGAGCTGAAAAGAAGTAACAGGTCAAAAGATTTAGTTAAAATGTGGTTACTGACCGATTGTCTGGAGCTCGTCTTTCTTCTAGTTATTTATAAAAATATATTTTATATTCGATATTTTACATGACTGGTGAGTCCTGTAAGCCGAAATGATCCGTAAAACAAAATTGTGTCTTTGTGCCGTACGAACGAAACTGCACTAAAACAAAATTTGTGTCGCATCGTGCATGCATGTTCGGTTGTCAAACACGAGTGCGGTTGGTATTCGGATGCGTTGTTTTTCTCTTTCTGGTATATTGTTTTAGTATGTTGATGCTGCATCGGCAGATATGAATGTATATGAAGTGAAAACACCAAAAATAAACAACTGACCAGAATTGATCAGTATTCGTCAGTCACATTCTAAAGCTTCCCTACTGATTTTCTAAAAAAAAATGTACCAAAAAATGCCAAAAGCATCAAAAATATTAAACCTAATCATGTACATAACGGAATCCTCCAGACTATTATTAACCTGTGAGGTATGCACGCTTTGGGTAACGTGAGCGCCAATTTCATGTGATGTCCGCTTCCGCGCAATTCAAAACAAAGAAGAACTACTAAATACACAATCAGTGTGTTTGTGTTTGGATCTAAATCCATTTATGCTAATACTTTGTACGTTTAAAGACATATTTTAAGTTTTTTCCCGTATACTAGCAACTTATCTACATTCATAACATATACGATATCAATACGAAACAAACATGGCTGCGTGTGTAAAAAAATGCATTACAACTGGAAATTCACGACACACTATGCACGTGATGCTTGAAATTATCAAGTCAATGACATATACAAATAAAGATGACTTCGCTCATGAATTAAACGTTAACGGGCATTTTTTATATTGACAGAGTTAAAGTTAAAGTGCATCGGTAGAGATTTAAAGCTGAAATTTAAACTATGTGAAATAAGCGGTCGACAGTAAAGTTAACATGGTGCGGCTTATACGAGTATTGAAAATGTAGTCATACAGCAGACGGATTGTATTTACGAATTAAATCGGCACTATAAAATAACATAATGTGAACCTGATTTAAACGAAATGTGCAGGTGTAAGACAGCATATATTTAAACTGGCAATGACATTATTATTCATCATTCATGCAAATGGCGTTGTAAACAATGATGCAATGGTCACGTGGTTAGAGCGTTTTCGGAGACTGGGTCCGTTTGCGGACACGGCAGCAACTCCAATGCCGACTTACCTATGGGATGTATTCAATATAGAGCTAAATAATTGGTACTCGCAGGCATTTCTAAAAACACGCAATAAGCATATATAACGGCGATATGTTAATTTAATAAATTCAGGGAGTTGTATAGGTCAGCTGTAGTATGGCCAGCTCTCGGGGTTGTCATTTTATCATAGGAATAACGTATGGTACTGCATTTCGGACATATTTTTTGTAAGCGAAATACTTCAGGGCGGTCAGAGGCAAAGGCATGTCATGGATAAGAGCCCTATATATCGATTTTTATGTTATGTTCGATTCTGCCTATGGTCGCTCATGATAAGCTTGAATCTTTATTAGCCAAGAATATCTCTACGTGGGAATTTATTATCGTTTTTTTTCAGAATCAGCGAATTAGAATCTATTAAATATATTAAAAGGGCATTTCCGGCGAGCATAATAGTATCGAAAAACACCAGTTTTTTTCAGAAATGATGGCGTTAACTTATCTGACGTCGGACTCGAAATATATATTTAGATTCGTTGCGCGGTGTTTATTAAAAGTAGTTTAAAACATG